>NC_141154.1:10429808-10461247 GCF_053477565.2 Lygodium microphyllum
ATTATTGCTCTAGTTGTTGCTAGCTAATGACCAAACAGGAAAACCCAAATTCAGGTGGATCCTAAGTGGAAACGGCCAGGATGCCCTTCTGCTACATGGCAGACGCGGGAAGACCTAGATCGCAAGTCCCGTAACATTCCATGGGAGTGCCGGGCGGAGCTTTCTAGACATCCTTCCCGATGGACTGCTAAGACGTGTCCGGGATGATTCTAGTGGACACGTTACAGTTGCTATCTAGTGGACACGTTACAGTTGGTACGGTCTGACGCTAGTTGTTGCTAGCTAATGACCAAACAGGAAAACCCAAATTCAGATCGATCAAGTGGTCAAATATTGCTAGATTGATCCTAAGTGGGACGGTGATACATACACCTAGATCGCAAGTCCCGTAACATTCCATGGGAGTGCGGGCGGAGCTTTCTAGACATCCTTCCCGATGGACTGCTAAGACGTGTCCGAGATGATTCTAGTGGACACGTTACACTGATACCAACTTTAACGTGTCCGCTAGAATCATTCCGGACACGTCTTAGCAGTCCATCGGGAAGGATGTCTAGAAAGCTCCGCCCGGCACTCCCATGGAATGTTACGGGACTTGCGATCTAGGTCTTCCTGCGTCTGCCACGTAGCGGAAGTATCCTGGCCGTTCCCACTTAGGATCGACCTGAATTTGGGTTTTCCTGTTTGGTCATTAGCTAGCTCTGATACCAACTGTAACGTGTCCACTAGAATCCTCTAGGACACGTCTTAGCAGTCCATCGGAAAGGTTGTCTAGAAAACTCCACCCGGCACTCCCACGGAATGTTGCGGGTTTTGCAATCTAGGACTTTCCGCGTCTGCCACGTAACGGAAGCGTCCTGGCCGTTCCCACTAGGATCGACTGGAATTGTTTGGTCATTGTACTAACAGCGACTAGCGTCAGACCTGATCGAACTACTTTACGCAGAAATGCCAGGTCTGAAGCGGATTCATGCTGCACTTGGTTCAAGGAGAATGGGAAACGAGAGGGATGCAAGGCTCGACCTCTCTGCCAAAAGGCATAGTCCCATTCCGTTCCCCTAAAACAGCGTGAATCGGGTAATCGGTAATTCCAAGTCATCGTTCTCACTACTTGTTCCGGTGATGTTGATCATCCTTCTGTTCGTCGAAGACTTTGAGAAAAGTTCCCGGCTAACCGGGACCACCCATCCATAGGACGGACCCATGGTCCATCCTTCGCACTTTCCTCGGTTTGTTTTAGTTATGTAATTACCTACCACATCAGTTTGACATATACAAACAGCTTCTTTGAATTAACCCTGTTATGCACCGGTTCCTTCACGTAATCTTATCACAGGACATAAAGAAAACAATGCCAAACAACTTCTTTATTATCATTTTATCCTTTTATCTTTGAAATACAAGGAGTTCCGCCCGTAGGCATATTCATAATCCGCCCGAAGGCTATCCAGTAATCCACCAGGGATCACTAATCCAAGTTTCCGCCCGTAGACTAGTATGCGGGCCTCGAGATCCAATCTCGAGTCACGTTAGTCTCTTGTGCAGGGCCCAGAAGGCGAGGGATTTACAGCCAGAGCCCCCTGGCACCCAAGCGTCCTCCTGCTCCAAGTAGAACTCAACGGAGAGACCTCTCACGGCGGGTTCGGTCCACATTCCCGGCGCGGTTAACAACCCCCTTGGTTAGGGTTAGGCAGGCAGTCGGGGGTAACTGAAGCTGCCTCTCCCTTCAGGCTTCAACCTGAAGTATTTAGATATGTTTTCCTCCTTTAGTTCCTTGAGCAAACAATGCAAACAGTGCTTTCTAAACTGTTACAAGCACAATCAAATTCCAGTGGTCGTTTGGCTGGCAAACCGTTAAGGAGTGACTTCCTTTCCTCCGAATGCAACTCGCATTCGATCCGGAATCAATTGCAACTTGGCAAGATTCCTATCATTCTTGGGTTAGGGTCATACCCTACCCATACTTTAGGTTTGTTGTGGTAGGTTCCAGCGACCATGTCGCTTTAGTTTATTGTCTGGTCATTTGCAAATACCTAACTTTCCTTTCCCTTGGCAATTATTTCCCAAGGAAAGTGAGTAACAGGATGATTGCTCATCCTCTTGTAAGTTAAATTCCTTCAATAACTTGCCAACCTCATTTCGAGAGATGACAAAAACTCTCTTGTGGACAAATCTCAAGTCTATACAATGTTGCAGCTTTTTGCACATGTATTGCATCTAATTTCACGGGATCATTCCACCCATTGCTTAGCGTTTTCCGGTCACGGAATTTACCTTCAGGGTTTTAGGGTATTCTCCAAACCATTCCTAGTTATGTGGCCCATGGTACTAAAGATAGGCGACTCCGTCGGGGTTCCATCATTTTGAACGAATGATCCTTAGGATAAAACCTTAGATCATTTTATGCATAAGCACCCAATTGACTCGACATTCCGAATGTGTGTAAGATCTTAGGGTTTGCGGTTCTAACTTGGCAACAAATGTAAAACTAGGTCAATTCTTGCCGCCCCAAACCCTAGTTAGCACTTGGGATCATATCGACTGAACCATGCCCAAATGAATCCCTTGTGGTTTATGTGATTTAGACAACACAATATACTTGTCTTGCGACAAGGATGAACCTTTCCCAAAGGTGATAAACTAGATCAATAGTTACAACTACACCAATACGTGTAAACATGCGATTCACTGCTTCTACGCATCACATGGTTCACAATAACCCTATCCTTTCTTGGCAAAGTAAAAATGCCTGATAATCTGGACACTAACTTTCCTAGGTCCTACTAGGATTTATGTCAAATAATCATGCCACTTGCAAGTCCATAGATCATTTTCGTGCCTTCTATTCCTTTTCGAATAACATCTTATGGGTGTTAACTTATTACAAGGAAGATTTATCCAAAAACGGGACATGCCATTAATCTTTCCATGCCTATTAAAAAGGTGTACCTCAATAATTTCAACCTTGTGATGAGGCAACAGATGTCCTAGGTTCGTCACTTTTGAATGCACAAAAGGAACTTACTAATAAGGTCCTGCGATGTAATATTTCCGCGTACTGCCTACCGTAAATATTAACAGTCCGCACGCGGTGTAAACCCTGTGCAAAGGGTATCTCTTGCACTGAAATTATTGGCAGTATAATGTGCGACCCGCGCGCGTGAAATAGGGTCCTCTGCAATGGTAAATCAAAACCGGGAGTTCAAAACCGCAAGCCGCACGAAAACACCCTCTTGGGAGGGACAATTTTAATTAAATTAAGGCAAATTTTTTTTTACTATTATCCCTTCCCCCAGCTGATGCATGGCTGGAGGAGAGGGAGTGTGGAGGGGGGGAATGGCCAAGTGAAGATTGCATGAGGAAGCTCTCCACGTGGGTGGAGACTCTCTTCCCCACCCCCCCATTCCTATATAAACACCCCCCATCAAGGGGGTGTGCTAAGGAGGAGGCTGTGAGAGGAGACTGTGGAGAAGGAAGGCCGTGGGAGAAGAAGGTGTGCTAGAGAAAGGGAGAGGGAGCGGGCCGTGCTGGAGAGGAGGATCGTGAGGGTCGCCAGTCCGCCGCTGCTGCCGCCCAGGCCGCCAGGCCGCCGTCGCTGCCGCCATCCCGTCCGCCACAACTGCCAGACACCTTCCACTCGCCGCCACGCTGTCCACGACCCCCCCCCTTACGTGCTTCTCTGAAGCAGAAGCTTCTTAGAAGCTTCTTTGGAAGCTTCTAAGAGGGGCCTCCTTAAGGGCCCTTCCCACCACCTGTCCCGAAATCCCCTTCCCACCACAATTCCGGGAAAAGCCCTTTCATATCCCGTTCCCGGATTTTGGAAGAGGGGACGGTGAAGCCATAAAGACCTCACAAGACCCTTCGACAAGACTTCTGGCAAAGACTTTAAAGCCGCAAGCCGTCCTAATTCCGTGCCGATTCGAGTTTCTTGAAAGACTCCTAAAGCCTTTGTCGCAAGCACCATCTCGAAAAGGAAATCTCCCGCCTACAAGGATAAAGGCAGAGGTCGGAAGGCCGCATTCTGAGGGCCGTCACTCTGTAGACCACTAAGACGAATCGGAAGTTGAATTTACGACTACGATGGCCCCAAAAAGATCGCAAGGTGCGACCGCGGAAGACTCATCTCCGAACGTGCAAGTGGACATCTCTCCGACTCCACAAGTCCAGGTTCTTTTAAGTTATTTCCGCATAAGGAAAAGATTAGGCGCGCTTAGCCCATAAAAAGGAATTGCATTTTTACGCTTAATATGCATACGGAAATTGGAAAGAAATACATCTCTTGAACATTAGGTAAGATTGATATATGTCGTGAATTTGAACGAGTAGAAGGCTAGTTGCATGTAGTCTTTGGTACATCATCAAAGTAAAGGGTCTAAACTTAGGCAAAGAAATGGAATTTATAAATGCATTCTCTTCCGTCCTAGACATGGTAGGAATAAGTGTGTGCCGCACATTAGGCAACATACTTCTCGCAATGATTTCATAGAAAAGGGTTAACATCATAAGGTATTTTCCGGAAAGAATAGAGTACTAAAGTGAACGTGTGGACTTGCAAATAGCTTGTAAGCTGGAATAAATTAACACTAGTTTGTATAAACCTCATTATCTACTTCGTAGTTAGGAGAATGTTGTGAATTGCGTAGTCGTCATGTGAAAAATGTCATTCAATTAAGAGCCGCAATCAAGAGTCAAAGCATAGGATGCCAAAGTGTAGACAACAAGGTTGTAGGTACGACTATTGATGTAAGACCTAGTAGGTCCTAGGAAAAGTTAGTAGCCAGATTATCGTGCACCAAGGAAAGATAAAGTTATCATGGATCATGTGATGCGTAAAGGCAATAAATTGCATGTTTACGCGTGTTGGTGTAGTTGTAAGTATTGTTACCCGTTAGACTTAGATTATTACCCTTGAGAAGGCTCATCCGTGTCGCAGGACAAGCGTAATGGAATTTGACTAAGTAATCCAAACCACAAGGATTCGTATAGACATGACTGAGTCGACATGATAGGAATCCTAAGTGTTAACTAGGGTTTAGTGCAATAATAATTCGACCTAGTTTTAGACAAAAACCGTGAATCTAAAGATCCTACACACGTTCACAAAATGTCGAAGCAGTGGGATGTTTATGTATGAAATGACCTAAGGTTATCCTAAGGATCATGACGAAACTCCGACGGAGTTGCATATTTCTAGAATCATGAGCCAAACCTAATTAGGAATGATTTGAAGGATACCCAATAAAACCCTGGTACTCGATGGAGGTAAACTCCGTGATCGGGAAACGCTAAGCAATGGATAGAAGGATTCCGTGGAATAGATGCAATACTTGTGCACAAAGCCGCAACATTGTATAGTCTTGAGATTTGTCCACAAGAGAGTTTTTGTCATCTCTCGAAAATGAGGTTGGCAAGCTATTGAAAGAATTTAACTTACAAGAGGATGTCTAATCATCCTGTTACTCACTTTTGGAATAATTTGCCAAGGAAAAGGGAAGTTAAGTATTTGCCTTGAAGCAAATGACCAGACTATAAACCAAAGCGACATGGTCACTGGAACCTACCACAACTAAACACTAAAGTATGGGTAGGGTATGACCCTAACCCAAGAATGATAGGAATCTTGCCAAGTTGCAATTGATTCCGGAACAAATGCGGATTGCATTCGGAGGAAAGGAAGTCACTCCTTGACAGTTTGCCAGCCACAACGACCATTGGAATTTGTTTGTGCTTGTAACCGTTAGAAAAGCACTGTTTGCATTGTTTGCTCAATGAACTAAAGGAGGAAAACATATCTAAATACTTCAAGTTGAAGCCTGAAGGGAGAGGCAGCTTCAATTACCCCCGACTGCCTGCCTAACCCTAACCAAGGGGGTTGTGAACCGCGCCGGGAACGTGGACCGAACCCGCCGTGAGAGGTCTCTCCGTTGAGTTCTACTTGGAGCAGGAGGACGCTTGGGTGCCAGGGGGGCTCTGGCTGTAAATCCCTCGCCTTCCCGGCCCTGCACAAGAGACTAACGTGACTCGAGATTGGATCTCGAGGCCCACATACTAGTCTAGGGGCGGAAACTTGGATTAGTGATCCCTGGTGGATTACTGGATAGCCTTCGGGCGGATTATGAATATGCCTACGGGCGGAACTCCTTGTATTTCAAAGATAAAAGGATTAAATGATAACAAAGAAGTTGTTTGACATTGTTTTCTTTATGTCCTGTGATAAGATTACGTGAAGGAACCAGTGCTTAACAGGGTTAATCAAAGAAGCTGATTGTATATGTCAAACTAATGTGGTAGGTAATTACATAACTAAAACAAACTGAGGAAAGTGCGGAGGATGGACCATGGGTCCGTCCTACGGATGGGTGGTCCCGGTTAGCCGGGAACTTTTCTCAAGATCTTCGATGGACAGAGGATGATCGTCATCACCAAAACAAGCAAGGAGAACAATGACTTGGAAGTACCGATTACCCGATTCAGGCTGTTTTAGGGGAACGGAATGGGACTATGCCTTTTGGGAGAGAGGTCGAGCCTTGCATCCCTCTCGTTTCCCATTCTCCTTGAACCAAGTGCAGCATGAATCCACTTCAGACCAGGCGTTCTGCGTGAAGTAGTTCGATCAGGTCTGACGCTAGTCGCTGTTAGTAAATGACCAACAATTCCAGCCGATCCTAAGTGGGAACGGCCAGGACGCTTCCGTTACGTGGCAGACGCGGAAAGTCCTAGATGACAAAACCCGCAACATTCCATGGGAGTGCCGGGTAGAGTTTTCTAGACAACCTTTCTGATGGACTGCTAAGACGTGTCCTAGACGGTTCCAGTGGACACGTTACATGCGAATGCATAGACACCTTATGCTCTTTTCATTAACTCCATTGAACGTACCAATGATCAATTTCCATATCTTGGGCTATCTCTAATAAATGTTCAAATAGCCAATTCATTTTCCAATTGCACTTAACTTGACTAGTTGAATTCGAGCATGCATGAGTGCTTCCTAATCCGTGAAGTTATCGTGATTAATTCAATACTTTTGTGTGGAATCCAAATAGATAAAACCTGGACTTGCGGACTCCGGGAAATATCCACGTATGCTCGGGGTGAACCTCCCGCATCGCACCTTGTGATCTTTCTAGAGGCCATCGCGAATTCGATCTCCAGTTAGCCTTTGTGGATTTCAACTTTTTGCCTTGGCTTGTAGTTTTTATGACCTTGGTCCGTCTCCCTTGTATGCGCAACTCTCTTTGATATATGGCTTCCTTGACCGAAGTTCCGACTTGCGGAATTTGCCTTGGGAAGGCCTTAGGGTTCTTATGAGGTCTTTTGGACAATGGAGATTTGAGAGCTTTTAATCCACCTTGAAATTCCGGGGTTTAGGAAGGGATTTTGTGGGCCATACGATGATGTTCGCGGAAAAGGGCTCTTGCGAATGGGCCTTGCAAGAATGGAGGCTTTAGAGTTCTTCTTCTCCTTCCCTAAAATCCAAGGACCGGACTTGTAAGTGATTAGTGGGAGGGGCCTTTATGGGCTTCCTCTCTTATTCTTCAAAATCCCGGCCCATGGATGACTGGTGGGAAGGGGTTTTGTAGCCTCCTCTTCCTCAAAGTCCCGGAATGGACTTATTGGGTGATAGGTGAGAAGGTTCGTCGCCTCCTTCTTCTCACAGTCCCGGGGGTGTGGATAGACTTATGGGGGGAAAAGGTAGTGGGAAGGGGGGGCTTAAGAAGCCCCCTTAGAAGCTTCTTAGAGAAGCTTCTAAGAAGCTTCTGCCTGCGACGTGGAGGGGGGAGAAGAAAGTCGAAATTCAGCTGCGGGGCGGACTGAGGTGGCCTGGCGGCAGCTATGGCGGACTGGGCGGCAGTGTGGCGCTGGTGGCAGGTCAGGGGCGGCCCTCACGACCCTCCACGGCAGCCTCCTCACGGCCCTTTGCAGCCTCTCCTTCACGAGCCCCCATCATGGTCGCCCTCCCCTCACGGCAGCCTGGCGACCATCCCCCCATCACGGCAGCCTGTCGCAGCCTCCCCTTACACAGCACGTCGCCCTCCTTCACGTCCGGCACACCCTCCTCAGCAGCCTTCTGCCGCCATGTCCCCCCTCCCTTTTCCCCCCCCAAGAGGGGGTTCTTATAGTCCAAGGGGGGAGAGGGGACCTCCCCACGTGGCCCTTTGCATGGCTCTCCCCCTCTCACCTCCCTCATGCTAGCCCATCCCTTTCCCCCAGCCACACATCGGCTGGGGAAGATAATAAAAAAATTTGTAATTATCTTATCCTCTTGACCTCTTCCCAAGAGGCTGTTTTCCCGCGGCTATGCGGTTTGAATCCCCGGCCTTATTTTCCTAGGGTGGAGTGTCTCCATTTCCCGCGTATGGCTGCTGGCACTGGTGATAATCTTTGCACGAGTTTACGATGAGAGCGGGGAGTTAATATTTACGGTAGGCAGTACGCGGCAAATTATTCCAAAAGTGAGTAACAGGATGATTAGACATCCTCCAAATCATTCCTAATTAGGTTGGCCCATGGTAACTAGGGTTACTTATCATATCGACTCAATCATGCCCATATGAGTCCCTTGTGGTTTAGGTTACTTAGTCAACTCCATAAACTTGTCTTGCGTCAAGGATGATTCTTTCCTCAAGGTAATTAAACTAAATCTAATGGCGAACAATAGTTACAACTACACCAATACGTGTAAACATGCGATTCACTGCTTCAACGCATCACATGGTTCACAATAACCCCATCTTTCCTTGGCAAAGCAAAAATGCCTGATAATCCGGACACTAACTTTCCTAGGTCCTACTAGGACTTACATCAAATAAACATGCCACTTGCAAGTCCATAGTTCATGTTTGTGCCCTTCTATCCCTTTTCGAATAACATCTTATGGTTGTTAACTTTCCTCATTAATCAATACAAGGAAGATTTATCTAAAAATGGGACATGCCATTAATCTTTCCATACCTAGTAAAAAGGTGTACCTCAATAATTTCAACCTTATGATGAGGCAACAGATGTCCTAGGTTCGTCACTTTTGAATGCACAAAAGGAACTTACTAATAAGGTCCTGCGAATGCATAGACACCTTATGCTCTTTTCATTAACTCCATTGAACGTACCAATGATCAATTTCCATATCTTGGGCTATCTCTAATAAATGTTCAAATAGCCAATTCATTTTCCAATTGCACTTAACTTGACTAGTTGAATTCGAGCATGCATGAGTGCTTCTTAATCCGTGAAGTTATCGTGATTAATTCAATACTTTTGTGTGGAATCCAAATAGATCAAACCTGGACTTGTGAATTCCGGGAAATGTCCACGTATGCTCGGGGTGAACCTTCCGCATCGCACCTTGTGATCTTTTTAGAGGCCATCGCGAATTCGATCTCCAGTTAGCCTTTGTGGATTTCGACTTTTGGCCTTGGCTTGCAGTCTTATGACCTTGGTCCGTCTCCCTTGTACGCGCAATTCTCTTTGATATATGGCTTCCTTGACCGAAGTTCCAACTTGCGGAATTTGCCTTGGGAAGGCCTTAGGGTTCTTATGAGGTCCCTTTGACAATGGAGATTTGAGAGCTTTAATCCACCTTGAAATTCCGGGTTTAGGAAGGATTTTGTGGGCCCTTAAAGCAACCCCCTTCAATGGGCTTATGAGGAATTCGAGTGGGAAGGGCCTTTATGGGCTTCCTCTCTTATTCTTCAAAATCCCGGCCCAGGGATGACTGGGTGGAAGGGATTTTGTAGCCCCTCTTCTTTAAGTCTCGCGATAGACTTGTTGGTGATAGGTGAGAAGGCTCGTCGCCTCCTTCTCTTCAAAGTCCCGGGGTTGTGGATGGACTTGTGGGGGAAAGGTAGTGGGAAGGGGGGCTTAAGAAGCCCCCTTAGAAGCTTCTTGAAGAAGCTTCTAAGAAGCTTCTGGTTGACTTCAGCAACGTCGAGGAGGGGGGAGGGGGTCGTGATCAGGCGGGGCGGCGGACCATGGCGGCGTTTCGTCAGCACGGCGACCTCCTGCGGCAGCACGGCGACCTCCTCCTGCGGCACGACGAGCTCCTTCTGCAGCACCGCGAGCTCTCCTCTCTCCTCATGGCCCGTCGTCCTTCAGCTCCTGTCCCACAGCTCCCTCTCCTTTACGGCCCGTCCTGCACACCCTCCAGCCTCCCCCCTCTAGCTAGGGGGTGTTTATATAGGCCTTGGGAGGGGTGGGGAAAGGGGGCCTCCACACACGTGGAGGACCTCCTCATGCAAACTGACCTTCTCCTCTTTGGCCATTCCTCCCCCACACTCCCTCTCCTCCAGTCATGCATCGGCTGGGGGAAGGGATAATAATTAAAAAAATTTGCAAATTCCTATCCTCTTGACCTCTTCCCAAGAAGCTGTTTTCCCGCGGCTATGCCGGTTTGAATCCCCGACCTTATTTTCCTAAGGTGGAGTGTCTCCATTCCTCGCGTGAGGTCATAGATTAGCTGCTGGCACTAGTGACAATCTTTGCACGAGATTTACACGATGTGCGGGAAGTCAATATTTACGGCATGCAGTACGCGGAAATATTACAAAACAGCTATGAGTTTGTCATCTTTCTCATCCTGTTTTATCATTGGCATAAGACCAATTTTTCTTGTTTGAAGGAAACATCCACTGAAGAATTCACCATTCAATCAACCTTGATGTTTGTTGTCTACAGCTACAGTAGTCCTCCAGGCATACAAGGAACAGAAAATGTAGCCTTCGCATCATAGCCAGTGCCGCTGCATATACAGAACCACCACACAGCAATTCACAAAAGCAAAATACTTCAGCCTCTTCTACCTTCAAAGGAATAATCATACACGCCAACCACTGGATTCTACTCTTAGGCAGTCCATATCAAGATCAAGTAGTAGTACCAACTCTGAAAGCTCTTTTGTTACAATACACACTCACAACTACCTCCTTTCTGTAGACACTGAAATCTGCTCTTGTAACAAGGCTATAAATTTACTTTGATTGTAGGTACACATTCACTCATCTGTCTGCTCCAAGTACATCCTAGGCTTCATTGCCAGGTATGCAGCACAGCGATTTGACAAAGCCATTCTGCTGTTGATGTTCACATTACAGGAAAAGATGAATGCCCAAAAGCGATGTCAATCCGTCTGCTCTCCACAATGCAACTTGAACTTCTTGATCCTACATTCAAGCAATGCTTGGCAGAAAATCTAATTCGGCACCACCACAGTGAAAAACTGCCATGGATGGAGCATTTCCAACTAGTTTTATCCTGAGAGAACAAGACTAATATTCCAGACCAACCAAAAAGAATTGATGGAGCCTGAAAAGGCCACAGGATCAACTAATGAAATTTGTGAGATTTCGTTCCCAGTTTATTTTCCTGAATATGGAAGCACACCAATTGTTGTAGAAAGAGGGAAGATTTTGTCTTAAAAATTCTTAAACAAGCTCAATGGCAGTCGAAACAATGCGCACCACTAGACCTTCTTCCCATATACCAGCACCATCGCTACTACTTGAAATGGTTGCATACGACTTAAAAGTGTGGCGTGGTCATTACTTTCTAGACACATCACGTTCCCTTCGGCCACTTGTACATCAATCCACCAAGACCACATTTGCATCTGAAGCAAGATAAAAAGCTTGATATTGTTTGTATCTTGCGGCGGCAAAGCACCTCACTGGGTCTGGAAGCAATACAAAGACACCTTTGCTCTCAATAAAAACCTGCAACAGCTGCTCAGAGAACTTCCCATCAATGGACTTGTATACCTTTGTGGAGGCCTGTGTTGTCAAGGCCGCTGTACAGCAGGTGCCAATTCTCATTTTGATAAAGACTGCATCCTCCCTGGTCTCACCTCCACTAAACAAGAGAAGTGCATTCTCATCCAAAGCAGCTGATTCGACCCCTGCCTTGATGCACTGTACAAAGGTAGCTCATATTCAATTCCAATTATCCCGTCCTGGATAATTTAATTACACACACATCAAGCATGTTCTAGAGCGTAATGGTGAGAAGTCATGAGGCAGACACATTTTCCCCTTGTTCATCAGAATTCTGTCGTAGGCATCCCTCAGGCGGACAAATTCATCTCCTTTGCTAGGATGCAGATCCGGGTGGCATTGTAAAGCCCGGTGACGATAAGCATTCTTGACCTCCGGAATGCTTGCACCGGAGGGAAGAACTAACTCCCGATAGCAGGATCGCAGATCAGAAGAAGAACCAGCAGCGAAGTGCCGATGAGAGGAGTAGAAGCGTCTCCCGCTTTATAGGAATCGGGTAGCAGAAGACATCATCTTTGCCATCTTATGGTGGGTTGTGATTCTCGAATTCAAACTTTTTCTCAGAGTCTTCCGGTAATGGTTCTATAATCCTATGAGAGACCCTGAGTTGATTGCCTCACGGAAGCCTTTCTCAATGGCTAGTATTTAGTTCGATGGGACAGCCAGTCCAATCATGTGGTTCTGTTGAAGGCAATATGACTCTCAATTTTTGTCGTAGTCCCATGCCGTTTTCTTTCTGTGTAAAATTCTCAGTACACAAAGCTTTCAGCACCATTATAGCCTTCAAAAATCAAACCATTTTTTTCCTCTCCTTTTGCCTTCATTTTCTGATTCCCCTTTCTGTCTTCGCCATGATGATCCGCAGGTCTTCAGTCGAGCCCCCATTCATGATTGATAGATTTCCCAAATTCCTCAATCGCTAAGTGACCGGATTCTGGCTGAAATTTGCAGCAACAATTCAGCAAGTCCTACTGTGTCCGCCTCTCCTTCATTCGAACGCGTGAAGACCAGTCTTTTTCCCCCCAATTAGCATTACCCTCCATTTCAAAAATAGCCCTCAGTGCATCCTTGCTTTTTCCAACATTCCCCAAATTAGTCTCTTTTCCCCTTCCTTTTCTCCTCTATCTTTAGTTTTTCTTTTTCTTGTCCACATGTCAAAATTAGGCAAGCGACCTTCCTCATTCCAGCACTTTTATAAAAGTCTGACATGAGCATAATTTTTGTCAAAGCCTTGTTGTGCTAGTAATATGTCACCATGCCTTTTGCATTAATTCAACATTGACATCCAAGCAACCAAGATTATTTGCAAGAGGCTTATCTTGCAGCAACTCTGCTTCCTCCTTTAAATGTCCTTCCTGTAGCATATCTCCAAAACACTTGCACCAAGGCTGTCATTGCACATAGAGCTAGATCAAATAGCAGCAGGACAAAGATCCTTTGGCATCATTTTTTCATATTTTTCTAATACACGCACATCATGCATCCAAACAAAATCATGCGCGTGCACTAAGGGAATATATACATTGGATGCGGATTATTAAAAATGCATCACACAAACAATGAATCACATGCGGAAATTAACACAAATGCACAACAAAAAAAATGGAGGTGTATACGACTCGGATGCGCAGCAACACGACATCCACCCCCTCTAAACCTGCGCATCCTCCGGATGTGCCAACTATCCAGGATCATTCAACTCCACAAACAGGTCAAGTCCATCATCTGATTCTAGTAAACCTGTTTCTCCATCAGCTTCATCATCCCAATGAAATTTCTGCCCCTTTCGAAACAGCTGATAGAGAACATCTACAATATGAGCAAAATGAGGAATCCAAATCATGTAAAATACACAAGCTCCCACAAATCTCCGCACCTCTGAAGTAGTTGAGCAATACTCTGCAATCCTGTTTATGGCATCCACCTTTGCAGGAGAAGGCTTTCTGCCATAATATCCAACCATATGCCCAACTATGATGACTTCATTAACAGCAAAGACAGATTTCAGCCCTGAAAGTATCAAATTTATCTCCTCTAATCGTGTCAAAATTTGCTCACAAGCAATCAAGTGATCAGCCACAAACTGTCTACATCCACGCAAATCAAGACTTTCATTCTTTTCTTCTTCTACACAACCCTTAATAGGCACATCATCTAGAAAAGGCATGGTAAACTGCGGAATATAGTCTCGAAGAACTCTATGCATAGCATTCATCATATGAGCAACTGAGTTTGTAGCACCTTGAGGCAAGGTACACATCCTCACAAGACCAATAGGTGTCCGCATAGTAGTAATATCCCTGCTTTCCAAGGCAAGCTGAAACTGATCATAACCTGAATACAAGTCACCTAGTGAATAGATGGCTCGTCCTGCAAAAGCCTCAGCAAATTCATCCACAACTGGACCTGTACCCACATTCCTGATTGTCACTTTGTTCACGGGCTGCATATCCTGAATAAATCTCAAAGTACCATTCTTCTTTGGTACAGTAAACCACCTGTTAGAATAGGGTGCAGAAGAGGGTTCCAAAATCCCCATTTTAATCTTCTCATTCAGCAACTCTATCAGCTTTGGCAAGTGTGCTTTAGGCACAGGTATAGGACGTATATTCCATGGTACATGAGGAACAGTGAAGATGACCATGGGTGCAACCAATTCGGGACTAATGCAGCCAATTTCATGTGGAAAGAAAGCAAATGCCTTACCATGACGACCAAGCATCTCTCTAAAACATTCTTTTTCCACTGGAAGCAAAAAATCATCATTTCCAATCTTCAATTCTGCAAGAGTTTCAGCTGTAAACTTATGTCCAATATTTGCAGGATCCCTCAACATAGGCTGCTTCATAGCTTTTTCAATCTGCTTATCACTATCAGAAGGAAGCGGGCCTGCAACCGGCTTAACCTTCTTATCAACTATTTTATATTTTGTGTCAACCTTGGCATCATTCAAGCACTCTTTCCTTTGCTGCAATTTCTGCAAATTTTCAGCATCTTTCAACTCTGTTGGCTGAAAAATTTCAGCCTTTAGCTCTATAGACTGCATGGGTGCAGTCTGAAACTCTGTATGCAGAATTTTTTCTGCATTCAACTCTGTTGGCTGAATGAATTCAGCCCTTGGCTCTATGGACTGCATAGATGCATCCTGAAACTCTGTATGCAGAAATTTTTCTGCATTCAACTCTGTTGGCTGAATGAATTCAGCCCTCTGCAATTCAATTAGTTGATCAAGATCAGCCATAAATTCAGTTTGCTGAGTTTTCTCAGCCTCTAACTCTGTTTGCAGCATAAAACCAGAAATTTCCTGAAACATATCCAAGGTTTGCACAGGTATGATCTTTGAACCCTTGCATACATCAGTTTTCAGCATTGCACTCATCTCAAACAATGTATCTGCATAAGACATCCCTTCATACAATCCATCCACATGCTCTTCTGCTTGCAAAATACCTGCATTCTTCAACTCTTTCTCCTTACGACCAATGTACTGCCTGGCAGCTCTAGGCAAATCTGAAATTTTCTGATAACTCATTGAACTATCTGAAGTAAACCCAACAAAGTTATTGGAGAAAGACTGACTGCCAGGAGGCGAGATCTCCTCTTTTCTCCGCTCCGTACCACTGGCGTCTCGCAAGACAGCGGTACCTAATGAAAATCCAACTCCTTCGCAGGTAGTGGTGCCTCATGCAAGGAGTCCCTGTTTCTCGGATGATTTACCCCAACAGTCATAAACTGAACAGCTCGCATACCATCTTTACTGCGTATCCGCGCATAAGCTGATCCGTCATCCATCACTTTTGTTTCCATTCTTGCTTCTGTAATGAAAGGCTGTCCAAGAATAATCAGATAAGAACATGAATCCTGAACAAAGCAATGATAATCCTCTTCAACATTACCAATAGAAATTCTGATACTCGGACAAGCAGCATACATATCACCAGAAGTATTATTGGCGGCTCTCATGCGCCAGCCATGCTCTGCATCCATAGGCCACTTGCCACTCTCATAAACACCTCGAGCAATAAGATTAATTTCAGAACCATGATCAACTAAAGCGATCAAGGGAATTTGTTTCTCTCCAATCCTTACCACTGTCTCAGTGGTTGCTCTAGCCCAATGACTTCGTGAAAAATGGCTACGAGGAATGAGAATAGGGGTCTCATCATCTTCATACTGCAAAGGCTGCACTATTTTCTCCAATTGCGGATTAACAGAAGCATTCTCAACCATCACTACATCATCATGCTCTTTCCCAAGAGCTCCATGCCACAATCCCTGTAAAGCAGGTCCTTCCATCGCATGTCGTTTCCTCCGCAAAAGATCCTGCATCTGATCCTGTATTTCTCTTCTAGCAATCCCAAGAGCCTCTCCAACAGTAAAAGTGACTTCACTATTCAAAATTCTTTCATGAAAAATCTTACTCATATCCGTTTGCATATCAAGGTCTGACAAGAGCTTGAATCCTGGCTCTTTTCTTGGTTGCTTCTTTTCTTTCTGCTTGTCTCCCATTGGTTGATCGGAACCTGTTTGAGTTGGAGAATTTGTCATAGGTGGAGCTGTAATAGGTGGTGAAACAAAGTCACCCCCTCTAGTCTTTTTGGAGGAGCTAGGACCCTCCTCATCTCTTCTTCTCTTTTCCTCAACCATGGCATCTAAACCCTGCATTTTAGCAATATAAGCAAAAATAGAATACCTGTCAACAGGAGAATCCCATCCTATTTCTCCTCGGATGCTAGAGCCCACACAAGTCATAGTAGAAGTTTGAACTTTCCCTCTTCTCGCTATCTCCAAGGCAGAAGACCACAAAGCAGAGTCTCCATCAAATTTCTGCTCAAGCTGGACTCCAAAAGCTGAAGCATCTCCTCTAACACTCACATAAGCTGATCGCGCAGCCATATCATCAACAAGCTTCTTCATACCTCCCTTACCAAAGTTTGTGTCAAGAGGAGCGCCAGTCTCTGTCAGCCATATCTTCCCATCTTGTCCCCAGAACACTACATTCTTCTTACGTGCTTCCTGAAAAGCATCACAATCTCTGCAGTGTTGGTGCTCTGTACTGTCACACCAAATACATCGTCGCCCTTTCCTTTGACCAGCTGGAAACGCAGTCACTGGAGCAGGTACTACAGCAGGTACTGACATAAGTTGCTCCTTTAACTTACCAACTTCAGCTTTGACTGCTTCAATCGTCAAATCCGCCAAGCCTTTAATAACATCATCTACAGATAAGGACACTGGAGCAGCAGGAACTGGTGGATTCACAACAGGAGGAGTAGGCTTAGGCAAAGAAGTTGCAGCAGGGGTAGATGAAGAAGTCTCCAAGGATTTTTCAAAAACTGATCCTGTATTTCGATGCAATCTGACTCTCCTACGCTGCTTCTTGACAAGAGCATTAACAGCATCAATGACATGTCTCCACTCAGTCTTTAAACCTGAATCAGTAGCTTGATCTTCCAAAAGATCATCCAACTTTTCCTGCAGATCAGCATCTGCAGCTTGCAAAAACAACTCCACTTTCTGCATCTCCAAAGCTTGCTGTTCAGTCCCATCCAACTGATCATAACGGCTTTCAAACTCTCGCAGAAGAGCGGTAACAGAAAGTCCCTTATTAGGCATAGAAACCCATGCTAAAAAATTCCTGCGATTCATAAGACCTGTATCCTCCAGGAAATATTCATCTTTTAATGCTTTTTTAAATTCAGCCCAACCTGCATGTGCCTCTTGAATTTCTGCAATTCGACCTTCAAGAGCTCGCACCACGATCCGCAAGAAGTAGCGGCTCCAAACATCTTGAGAAACCCCAAAAAACTTCATCTTTTCTTCATACAAATGCAGGTAAGTTGACACTTGCTGGCCATTAAACTGCTTCATCTCCTGTTGGACAGCTTTCAAAGCATCCATAGCATCACTGTCACGTTTTGCATGAACTTGCTGCTGCATATACATGGTAAATGACTGAAACAGGTTCTTCATAACATTATCATCTGTCATCTCTTCTTGCGAGTCTCCCATCTTGCTGATGACGCAGCACTTTCACGTCGGGTTCACTAGAAATGTCAAAGAGATCGTGCAAGAGCTGCAGAACACGGGGTTCAAGGTACAGCAAGAGAAGAGGCTAACAAGAAGATCTCAATTTTAGATGCTAAAGATCACTATATTGCTTGTCAAGTGAATCACAACAATGAAGCTGCTAACTACTCTTAACAAGTAATTGCAGTTATAAGCATAACGCCTTAGAAAAATAACCTAAGATCCCAAGAAGTGGATGTTGACACCTTTAGACAGGTTCATTTCATTGGAGCAAGCAGTTAGCATAATGACAAAAGTTGTTGCATTTGGCATGACATGATCAAGCTGCATGTGCAGAAAAAGCTCAAATGCCTCCTTGTACTGTCCTTTCTGCACTTACACGCCAATCATGATGGTCCATGAGAAAACATTTCTGCAGTGCATTGCCACAAACACAGCATGTGCTTCCTTGAGAGTCCCACACCGTCCATACATCTGCATTCCCCAAGAATGTATCTTGTTGAAGTCCTGCAGCAATTATAGCAGTTGACAGGGTGTTTTCACAAAATATTCATCGGCTGTCATTGTCTTCAAAGCTTTTTTTTTCCTCCCTTATTTCTTTGAGTTTTTGATTGCACAGTTCTATGTGCTTTTTGGAAACCTCCTCTTGTTTTGCAACCTTCTTCATCAGTGCATCGAACTTCTTACAAAACACAGGAGTGTCAAGATCTTCATAAGCAGGCACCGTCTTCTTCAGCCTCGTCCTCTGGACTAATATCTAGAATCTCCACAATGTTGCCGACAAGATAGGGCAGCTGCTTATTGAGCTTAATCTTCTCTTGATTCTCTTTAGTCTTTTCACGTATAGCATCTAGTCCCAAAGTCAGGCGTTGTGATTCATCCTTAAGAACTCGGATTTCATGATCAAGCAGGCAGCTTGCTCGGATTAAGTCTTCTGTGGACATGGAAGTCAGTTCATCGTTCGAGTCATCAAATATGTCTACTTCGATCGAATGCGCCATGGCCTCCTTTCATGTGCCGCTTGAGGCTGTTGTTCACTTTTTGTCTTTCCCTGTCATCTGATGACAAGACTTGCATTTCCAGAGTCTGGTTGAGCTTTTGGAGCACAACAGGGACCAATTGCATCACAATGGGAGCCGTATCTTCAGTAGAGCACCTCACAAATTCATTCAAAGTCTCATAGACTAAGGCCCTCAGGCGAGAATCACTTGCATCATCTCTGTCGGCAGTAGCCAGAAGCACTTCAATAATGCCTTGAAAATAAGGCGACCAATTGATGGCACAGTGACGAAACAGAAAGTTGCAGTCCTCGTGATGAGAAGAACTAAAGCCAACTCAGGGAATTCAATTGCATAGCTCCACTAAATCAAATGCTCCCAAAATTTGATTCTTTGCCTCCTCATCCGCGTTGATCCTTCTTCTTCGCTATATTACCTTTTTCTGATTATCGTCAATGCTTCAACGCAGCCTTCGTTCCCTCTGTGTCTTCTTCTTCTGCGTGAATTTTTCTGATGTGTGTTTTCGCCGATGTCGTCGGCTTCCTTTTTTTTTCCAACTATATCTGCTGCCTCGTCTTTTCTGCATTTCCCGAAAAACAACCCCCCCCAGAAAGCGAAAAGGAAGGGCCCCCCATTCCAATTCAGGCGCAGCCCACCATTTTTGCCCTTTTCAAAAATATCCTCCTCCCTGAATAGACTAGCTTTATTTTCATTAGAACTTCTTGCCTTTTGGATCACTAGAGAACATGTGCTTCACACGTCTTTAGGTGTTAGTAAAGATTAGGGTGATGACAATACATATCATCCCATTATTCCACATATCTCAGTCCAGAGAATTCTCATAGCTTAGACTTGCTTGGGGCTGTGCAGAGGGCAGTACCAGGAACACAGTCTCCTAGAACAATAATAGAGATGCATCACCATGATAATTCACCAATACAACCCAGCCCTCTCTTACAGTGTCAATGAGCTTGCATACACCATGACCTTTGCCTCAGCTCTTGCCTCACGCACACAATAAAAATTAGCCCTGTTTACAAGAGCAGAAGATTTAGGAGTCCATTCCTAATGATTTCTTGGATCCAAAGTGCAGGAAATATATACATTGGCTGCGGATTACTAAAATGCATCACACAAACAATAAATCACACGCAGAAATTGACACAAATGCACAACAAAAATAGAGGTGTTCACGGCTCAGATGCGCAGCAACACGACAACGTCGCATGGTTTTATGACTAGATCACAAAATGGTATTGCCACCGAACGAGATTGGCAAGTTCTAAGTACAAGTTTAATCTCCAAGAGGATGAGTAGTCATCCTGCTACATCACCCTTCCTTGGACTGATTTGCCAAATTAGGAAAGGTATGTATCTCCTAGCAAGCACCGATCAAGTTAGGGCGACAAGGTTGCCCAAGATCTACTGACTTAATTTAAGGAACCTAAGGTGTTTGTTAAATTGGGTTAACAGGGTATAAACCCTAACCCAAGGATAAAAGGGTAAACAAACAACAAAACCCTTGGGGATCTTGCCAAGTCCCAATTGATCCCGAATCAAATGCTAGATGCATTCGGTAAGATGGATTCACACCTTAGCAATTGGCCAAACAAACGACCACTCTATTGATTATGTTTGTATAGATAGGAGCACTGTTTGTAGTGCTTTGCTCAAGGAAAAAAAGATGGAAAAATAATTAATGCTTCAGGTTGAAGGCCTGGAGGGAGAGGCAGCGTCAGTTACCCCCGACTGTCTGCCTAACCCTATCCAAGGGGGTTGTTAGCCGAACTGGGTACGTGGACCGAACCCGCCATGAGAGGTCTCTCACTTGGTGCTACTTGGAGCAGGAGGACGCTTGGGTGCCAGGGGGTTCTGGCCGTAAATCCCTTTCCTCTGGGTCCTGCAAAAGAGGCCGACGTGACTCGAGATTAGATCTCGAGGCCCGCATACTATTCTACTGGTGGAAACTTGGAATAGTAATCCTAAGGATTGCTGGATTTCCTTCGGGCGGATTATGGAATTTCCTTCGGGCGGATTATGGATTAGCCTTCAGGCTGGATTATGGATTAGCCTTCGAGCTAGATTATATGATGTATTCCAAAGACTGATAAATAAGATCAATTGTTGAAAAGGAACTTGTTTGACATTGTTTTTCTTTGTCAGTGCTTAAGTTACTTGAAGAAACTGGTGATTAATTGGCTAATTAAGGAAGTTGTTTTTGTGTGTCAAACTAAGTGTGATAGGTAATTAGACAACTAAAGCAACCCTGAGGAAAGTGCGGTGGATGTAACCATGGGTCCATCCTACGGAAGGGTGGTCCCGATTAGCTAGGAACTTTTCTCGAAGGAAATTGATAGCAAGAAACGATGACCTAGAATCTAGAGTACTAGAGTCCCGATTTGTGATATTTTAGGGGAATGGAATGGGATTATGCCTTATGGGCAGAGAGGTTGAGCTTTGCATCCCTCTCATTTTCCATTCTCCTTGAACTAAGTGCAGCGAGAATTCGCTTTGACCCTGACGTTTTTGTGTAAAGTAGTTCGCATGGGGTTCCACTCTAGCTACCGTTCTAGGATTTTTACCACTAGAAAAACCCTGATTCAGATCGGTCCTAAGTGGGAATGGCCGGAATGCTTCGGCTTCATGGCAGACTCGGGAAGACCAAGATCGCAAACCCCGTGACATTCCGTGGGAGTGTCAGGCGGTGCTTTCTGGACTCTCTTCTGGATGGGCTGCTAAGACATGTCCTATAAGTGAACAGGTGGACATGTTACAGTTGGTATCAGAGAGAACCAACGAGGATCTAATAAGTTCATGAAAACTTTATGAGGGGAAATAGAGCAGATATCGCTGTTAAGAACATTTGCTTACTTACATATCAATGCTAGCCTATAGAGTCGCGAAGCATGGACCAGATTCTTGGTGTTCCATGTTATGTTTATGACGGTGATGCGTGCTTCGGATTATTGACATAGGCTAGGAATGATGCTGCTTCATGGTCTTACCGACGTAGGCTAGGAATGATGAATATCCTAGACCACATCTACAACCCTTTACCTTTGTACATGGAATGGAGATGGACGGGTGATTCAGGAATTTATTACATAGCTACCCACCGATTTGCGTACCTTCGAACCAACTTGAAGAGAATCAAGTGGATGGAGGACCTAAAGATCGTGAAGCTATTCATCTTTTTTGAGGCTCACACAAACGCAGCCCTACATATCAGCAGTCGAAAGGTCAAGCAGAACACGTATGTGTACGAGGAAGTGACTCAAATAATCCCAAAAATTCATGACCCCAATCCATACTATTATTCAGTTCTCGTAGCTGAATGTAACACAATATTATTCTCCCCAAATTAACGTATCAGCTTGTTCCATTTTCCCAAAAATAATTGTACTCGAAAGGGTTATGCCTACATGAATGGAATAGATTTTTTTATCAATGACTATCTTGGCTATAAGTGTTGGTAACGGAGTTAAGTGATTTGGTCACTTGGCTAAAAGCTGAATTGGTCATGTAATGTAATGTGAGAAACGTTTAGCAAGTTTTAATGTAAGGAATTTCAATGCCCAGGCATAACCCCAAGTGCAGATCCCTAGTTCGACCCCTAACCAAGTACGGTTGTAATTCAAGAGAAGAAGTTCCTTCTCAAGAAGATCAAACCACCCGAATTTGATGGCAAAGGAAGGACCATCCAAACTGATGCCGAGATCTAGATCAAATCCATGGAGGATTACTTTGAAGCAACATGTACTACACCCACTAACCAAGCAATGCTCGCCAAGCTAAAGCTTACCGACGAAGCAAGACTTTGGTTGAAGCAATGGTGTAGAGACCAAGGGATCTCGGAAGGGTCAATTACCTCGGAGAAGATAAAAAGAGCTGTGCGAGGAAGATATCTACCACTTGCCTATCGCATGCAGAAGATGAACGAGTTCTATGAGATGAAACAGCTTGGACTATCTCTTGATGCATACTGTTCAAAGTTCGTCTCTTTTTTGAAGTATATGCCACAAATGGATATGACACAACAGGTGTCAAAGTTTTGTGCAAGATTAAACCCACCTGTAAACACCCGCCTGTAAACACGTGCCTCGAATCAATGCGCCCAATAGAACTTCAGGTTGCGCTCATTTGAGCTACACCCATAATATAGGAGGTGCAAACCAAGCCAAGAAATAACAAGACTTGTTCTTACAAGGATAAAAACAAAGGAGTGTATAGGTCCCAGGCCAAGAGAAGGCAAGGACAAAATCAGGCACAAAGGAAGAAAGCTAGGACCAACACTGTCAATAATTTTCTTCCTACTCAAGGTAATGGCCGTAATCTCCATTGCTTCCATTGCAAGGAGCCCCGTCATTTTAAAAGGCAATGTCCCAAGCTTGACGGAGGACAACGTCAAGGACCATTCCAACGAACCGGCTGTGGCCAAGGAGCCGCCGTCAGGGCTAGAGGAAGAACCGCCAGTATTGCCGACAAGGAGTTTGGTGATGAAGAAGTCCCGACCATGGAAGTAGATTTTGAGAGGGCAACAGTCCATGCCGCTCTTCACAAGAAAGACCCGAATCGACAATTCTCGGTGATTCAAACTCCATCGGATTATCAAGGTAAAAGCTTTAAAACCCTGATTGATTGTGGCAGTACACATTCCTTTATCTCACCAGTTTGTTTAAGAAGATTAGGAATAGCCACAAAAGATGCACCTACCTTACTTGTGGAATTAGCAAATGGTCATGAGGTCACTTGTACCAGGCAAATTGCTAAGGTGGAATTTCTGCTGGGAGGAAAGTCGACTTCGTTCAGATTCAGGGTTATGAACCTAGGTATCCATGAGTGTTTGCTCGGAATGGATTGGCTTAAACCTAATGATGCTCACATTCACTGTGGAAAGGGCCAAGTTTCCTTTCGAAATTTTAAAGGGAAATTGGTCAAAACTCAAGGAGAGGCTAAGAAGCCAAAATTTCAACTGGCCAAAGCATCTCAAATAATGAAAGGAGTTAGAAAGGGGCTACCTGTCTATTTGATTAAGCTAAATAAGCTAGATCAGAATCAAGAATCTAGGGAAGAACCTTCATGGCTAAAGGAATACACAGACGTATTTCTCAAAGAGCTAACAGAGCTTCCTCCTCAAAGGAAAGTCGATCATGAAATCAAGCTACGCCAGGAGCTGCACCGATCGCAAAGAGGCCATATAGGATGTCCATTCCGGATGTGATTGAGCTGAAGGAGCAACTCAAGCAACTATTAGACCAAGTCTACATTCGTCCTAGTAGTTCACCATGGGGAGCTCTAGTCCTGTTCTAGAAGAAGAAAGATGGAACGCTTCGGTTATGTATTGATTACAAAGGATTGAATCAATCAACCATTAAGAACAAATACCCCATTCCAAGAATAGATGAGCTTCTTAACCGTCTTCAAGGTGCGAACATCTTCTCAAAGATTGATCTCAGATCTGGATATTACCAAATAATAATCAAGGAAGAAGATATCCCAACGCAGCATTCTGTACAAGGTATGGGCACTTTGAGTTCTTGGTCATGTCATTCGGGCTGACAAACGCATCTGCTACCTTCAACAGGCTAATGCAGGATATCTTTGGGCCCTATCTTGATGACTTCGTACTCGTCTTATTTGACGATACCTTTGTCTACTCCAAACATGAAGAAGATCATGAACCCCAGTTTTGCATTGTCCTTCAAACAATGAGGGCACACAAGCTTTATGCCAAGAAGAAGAAGTGTGCATTTTTCAAGCGACAGATTGAATATCAGGGATTCATTGTATCAGCAGAAGGAATTTCAGTGGATCCCACCAAGGTCAGAAATGTTCTGGAGTGGCCAACACCAACAACTGTAAAAGAAATACGTAGTTTTCTTGGATTGACAAGATGGCACATGATCTTTATCAAAAACTATGCTTTGATTGCAGCACCACGCTGATCGATCTACTAAAGAAGCAAGCATCAATTGTATGGTCACCTGCTGAATAGTCCAGCTTTGTTAAATTAAAGCAAAGCTTGGTATCAACACCTATCCTAAAACTTCCAGACCTCAGTAAGGAGTTTGAAGTAATAATTGATGCTGCCTTAGGATGTGTGCTTATGCAAGAAAGTCAACCTGTAGCATACTCTTCAAGGAAACTGAAGAGCCATGAAAGGAACTATGCTACCCAGGATCTGGAGCTGTTAGCTCTCATCCATGCTCTCAAGCTTTTGAGACACTACTTTATGGGTAACAAGTTTACCTTAGTGACGGATCATAAAATCCTCAAATGGATTTTTACCTAGAATGAGCTTAATATGAGGCAATGTCGATGGATTGAAGTGCTGGAGGAATATGATTTCAAAATCAAATACCGACCTGGAAAGGGGAATGTAGTTGCCGATGCACTCAGTCTCGCAAGGCATTTCTGAATTCTCTGATTTTACAAGATCCATCAACAGCAAGATCTTTAGCCACCAAGGTATCCATGCCAAACAACCCAATACTTGAGCCAACTAAATAAGAGGCATGCCATGATCCAACCTATTAGAAATTGCGAAGGGAGATCCCCATCAAGGATCGAGACCCGAAGCTACAAGCAAAGTATCAAGAATTCTCTATCAATAGTGGTCTTTTCTACTATAGAACGAGATTATGTATACCGGCAAGCCAGTCACTCAAGCAGAAAATACTTTGGGAAGTCCATGACTCCCCTTTTTCAGGGCATCCTAGCTATGCCAAGACCCTCAATGCAGTTAGAAAGAGCTATTATTGGGAGAGGCTCAAAGGTGACGTCTCAAATATATCACCGAATGTTTGTCTTGTCAACGCATTAAGGCCAAACATGTCAAAATGCCAGGGAAATTACAACCACTTGACATTCCCCAAATGAAATGGGAATTCATCAGTATGGACTTTGTTGTTGGCCTGCCCCAAGTCCAAGGAGGATACGACTCCATTATGGTGGTGGTTGATATGCTTACCAAGGTTTCACATCTTATCCCTGTTAAGACAAACTATAAAGCCTCAGACATTGCAAGGTTGTTCATCAAGGAAATATTCAAACTACATGGGTTACCAAGAAGAATCATTAGTGATCGTGACTCTCTCTTCACATCACATTTCTGGAGAGCTATATTCGAGGCCATTGGGACTCAACTCTATTTCAGTATAGCTTACCATCCCCAAACCGATGGTCAAACAGAGCGATTCAACCAAGTCATTGAGGATATGCTTAGGGCACACTACTACTGCGAGCCCAAAAAGTGGATTCAATATTTGCCACTGGTTGAGTTTGCCTACAATGCTTCCTATCAACAAAACATTCAGATGACCCCTTTCCAAGCATTCTATGGGCACAATTGTCAAAGTCCTTTAAACTTCTCGGATCAAACCTTAAGGGTTGAAGCTTCAAAACAAATGCTCGAATATATGGATGACCAAATCAAGTCAATAAGACAGGACATCCAAGCCGCCAAGGACAAATAGAAGGCCTACGCAGACCTGAAACATCAAGATAGATTCTTCGTTGAAGGTGACATGGTCTTCATTCACGTACGTCCAAAGAAGAGTTCCTATCCTGGGGCGAATGCAAAACGCTAAGTCCAAGGTATTGTCGACACTACAAGATTCTCAAGTTCCTAGGGCCTAATGCTTATAGACTTCAACTCCCCAAGAACCTAAAAGTTCATAATGTATTCCATATTAGTCTACTGAAGAAGTATGTACCTAACCCTAGTCATGTGATGATGATCAACAAGTTGTAATGCCTAGCCAAGGAGTCCTTGAGCTAAGGCTTGACAGGATCTTAGATGTTAGGGAGAGGCATTTGAGATCTAGAACCTTGAGAGAATACCTCGTCCAGTGGAAAGATTATCCCGAAGAGGATGCCACTTGGATGGATGAAAGTACTCTCAACCAACAATACCCCCATCTCTTCTCGAGGTGAGGACATCTCCATTCCTCTAAGGGGGAGAGAATGTAATATTTTCACCTGAAATATTAAACGACCTTTTAAAAAAAACCTCGTACATCTCGCGCAAAAGCAGTGCTAGGTAATCTCCCGCAACGGAATAATGACGGTGGCTAAGTGCTTACCCCGTGCGCGTTAATAAACTCCACCCGCATGGGGCATAAGAGGCCGCAGCTTGAAGACCGCAAGGCTACATGAGAACACCCTTTATGGGAAAGGAAAAAGGATAATGGTTAAAATTTTGCAAATATTTTTACTATTAAACCTCTCCCCCTCAGCCGATGCATGGCAGGGGAGAGGAGTGTGAGAGGGAGTAGAGCTAAGTGGTGTGGGGAAGCATTAGGGAGGAGGCATGCACACAAGCCACATGTGTGGCTATCTCCCCTCCCCCTCTTAGCCTATATAAACTCCTCTTAAGCTTGGGGAGGAGAGAGACGCTGCTTGTCGTGCTGCCCGCCATCGTTGCCTTCAAGGGCTGCTGCCGCCAGGATTTGGTGCCATCAACACCTGCTGCGCCATGCCGTGCTACTGCCGCCTCATCACCATCGCCATCGTGATCATCATCCTCACCTCCTTTGTCGTCAATCTCCTCCTTCGCATTCATTCTCCCCCACATCACTCTGTCAAATAGAAGCTTCTTGGAAGCTTGTTTAGAAGCTTCCAAACAAGGCTTCCTTAAACCCTTTTCACCCACACCATCTCAATTTTCCTAAAACTGTATCTGCTAGGGCCGTGTCCCGTGCAGAATAGAAGATCCCGAGCAGAGAGGGTTCAATACCTGAAAGTAACCCAAGAGAAAGTTGCTGAACAAAGTATCTACGTCGTATATGGCTCCCAAGAAAATGGCAAGAGGTGCACACACAAGAGCTTCTACTCCAAGTTCATGTGTGGATAACACCCGGAACCTCAATGCCTAGGTTCTTAGAAATTGATTTCGCATGGAAAGAATGCATTTATGCATGTCTTTAATAAATGTAGTCAAGTTAAAAATATTTGGAAATTTTAGACTCAATTATCCATTCGTTTACGAAGTTAGTGCATGTCATGCCTTTGAAAAATGCTTACACTTCCAAATTGCAATCCCAATCGCATATTGCATAAAAAGGTGGATTTGTTTAAATGAATCCTTGATTGCCCGCGAAAAAGAAAAGCACATAAGACATTAGGTAATAATTTTCTAGTTGTGGATTCGTATGAGATAATCGTCGTCGTCCATTGGATGTTGTCCAAGTAGTTGCATTGTATGAAAGTACCATGCATATTGCATGCGATTTTAATTACATCCTAGGTTGGGTTAAGTGCTGTAGGGCGAATTAAGTCAATAATAGTCTTTTGACCTTCATTCATGCATGAACTTCTTTATTGAAGTTGTTTTAGAAGAAGATGCATTTCATATTAAATCATGAATTCAATGCATTGGACAAAGGGTTTATAGGTATTGTTCTTGTTGAAACTCAACGTAGGTTTCTATATGAGTTAGTCCTAAATTGTCAATCTTTATGGTTTATGCAAAGAAAAGAAATAGTCATTATAAATCTCATAGTTGCATAGAAGGAAAAAGTCCTTGAACCACATATTTGCATGGAATGTTGCATTTTGAAATTATTTACATATTTTTAGGACAAAGTATTAGCATGTTTTAAGGAAGGATCACTTCTTGTCACAAGAAAATTAGCTCGATTAGGTAATGCGCTTGCAATGGTGTAACTCAAACGATGAGTACGTCAATGCACTAGGTAGAGTTTAGTACGCTAAAAAATCTTCCTAGTATCGTACTTGGGATGCCAAGTCAAGACTTCCAATTCCCAAATATCCTACCCACATTCAAGGAATGTTAGGGTTAGTTAAATGCAAGAACGATCTAGGGTTTTTACCCTACGGATCAACTGACCAAATACTAGACTTCCATTTGGATTTAGAAACCCTAGGGCCAAACATTATCGGCCTAGTAAGATTAGGGTTGGGGTGGATCAAAAGGACTCCCAAACCCTACATCTTGGCCAAAGGTATTCTTGACCAAGAAATACCGTTTGATGAGGAAACTAATCCCGCAAGTCAGATGCGACTCCTATGCAACAAGTTGCAATGTCGCATGGTTTTTTGACTAGATCACAAAATGGTATTACCACTCCTTAGAACAAGATTGGCAGGTTCTAAGTACAAGTTTAATCTGCAAGAGGATGAGTAGTCATCCTGCTACATCACCCTTCCTTGTGCTGATTTGCTAAAATTAGGGAAGGTATGTATTGCCTAGCAAGCAATTGACGGATCAAGTTAGGGCGACAAGGTTGCCCAAGATTTACTGTCTTAATTTAAGGAACCTAAGGTGTTTGTTAAATTGGGTTAACAAGGTATAAACCCTTATCCAAGGATAAAATGGTAAACAAACAACAAAACCCTTGGGGATCTTTCCAAGTCGCAATTGATCTCAGATCGAATGCTGGATGCATTCGGAGAGATGGATTCACACCTTAGCAGTTGGCCAAACAAATGATCACTGGATTGATTGTGTTTATATAGATAGGAGCACTGTTTGTATTGCTTTGCTCAAGGAACTAAAGATGGAAAAATAAGTAATGCTTCAGGTTGAAGGTTTGGAGGGAGAGGCAACATCAATTACCCTCGACTGTTTGCCTGACCCTATCCAAGGAAGTTGTTAGCCGCGCAAGGTATAGTGACCGAACGCGCCGCGAGAGGTCTCTCTGTAGGTGCTACTTGGAGCAGGAGGATGCTTGGGTGCCAGGGGGGCTCTGGCCGTATATCCCTTGCCTTCGAGTCCTGTACAAGAGGCCGATCTGACTCAAGATGGGATCTCGAGGCCCGCATACTAGTCTACGGGCAAAAACTTGAAATAGTAATCCTTGAGGATTGCTAGATTACCTTCGGACGGCCTTCGGGCGGATTATGGAATTGCCTTCGGGTGGATTATGGATTAGCCTTCGGGCTGGATTATATGATGTATTCCAAAGACTAATAAATAAGATCAATTATTGAAAAGGAACTTGTTTGACATTGTTTTTCTTTGTTAGTACTTAAGTTACTTGAAGGAATCGGTGATTAATTGGCTAATTAAGGAAGTTGTTTTTGCATGTCAAACTAAGTGTGATAGGTAATTAGACAACTAAAGAAACCCTGAGGAAAGTGCGGTGGATGTGACCTTGGGTCGGTCCTACAGAAGGGTGGTCCCGGTTGGCTGGAAACTTTTCTCGAAGGAAATTGACAGCAAGGAACGATGACCTAGACTAGAGTACTAGAGTCCCGATTTATGCTATTTTAGGGGAACGAAATGGGACTATGCCTTACGGACAAAGAGGTCGAGCTTTGCATCTCTCTCGTTTCCCATTCTCCTTGAACCAAGTGCAGCATGGACCTGCTTTGACCCTGACATTTCTGCGTAAAGTAGTTCGCTTGGGGTTCATTGCTAGCTACCGTTCTAGAAATTTGACCACTAGGAAAACCTTGATTCAGGTCGGTCCTAAGTGGGAACGGTCGGAATGCTTCCGCTTCGTGGTAGACTCGGAAAGACCTTCCGTGGGAGTGTCGAGTGGCGCTTTTTGGACTCTCTTCCCTATGGGCTGCTAAGCCGTGTCCTATGAGTGAACAAGTGGACACGTTACATGAATGGTGCAAACATTGTCAGCAATATTGTGAGCAAGAGGAAGAAGGAGAAGAGTACTAGTTGCAAGAGCAGATGATCTTCAAAATTGAAATCAAGAAATGTTGAAATAGTTGGAGATCTGCCATGTTAAAGAAGATGATGGATAGGAATGAATGAATTTTTCTAGTCTTGTGATCAACTTGAGATCTTCATTAAACAGTGATTTCTGAGCTTTAAATCGTGCAATTACATCCTTGTAGACTAGAAGAAAAGAAGCTTCACACATGGAAAACAAATCAATGTTTCAAACTACAACCAGGTCTCCAAAGCCACCTCCACAATCAAATCCGACATGTTACTTACTATCTTTGTTTATTATCCTTGGACACTAATCGTGGCTTCAATTATAGTTCAATCCATAAGCTTGGATTCAGTATATGGCCAGGGCCTCCTTCATAGAAACTGAGGAGCTACAAGAAACGTGCAATCAACAAGAGAGTAGATAGACCTGGTCTATTGCTGGTGGTCAAAAGAGATCGTTTGAGACTTGAGACAATGTGAGGGCAGACAAAGCTCATGCTCCTCCACGAACTCCCTCCACCTTTGATATATGGTTTGAATGTCAATTGTTATGGCTGGTTCATGCATTGCATGGTTACAAATTTGGAGTACATGTTCATGGTGGTAGCATAGCTAAAGAAGCCACTGAATCATAACCAATAGTTGCAACGAACTAGGGCCATCATTGTTTACTTCTTTCCTTACAGAAGTTGCCAATTCAAATTATTTACTTAAGTCATCTCTTAGAGTTAGCCTAAATGGGCTTGGTAGTTTTGGAATAGCTGAAAAGGTGCGGTCAGGTCCTCAAGGAAGTTACTATATGTATATCCTCTACATCACGGGTTCAAGGACTATTTATAAATATCCTTATCTATGAATTTATTTTGAATAAAATATAACCATTTTCTTTTCAATCTATAAATAATCTCGTTATATTACACCCTTCTATATGTAAAAAATGTACAAAAGTTGTATTTTAAAAATACTTTATTTTGAATCCACGTGATGCACACATATACTCATGAGTAA
>NC_141154.1:10461347-10599246 GCF_053477565.2 Lygodium microphyllum
CATTTGCCAACAAAGAGATTGCATGGTTTTTTGTGTCAACTTTACTTGTCCTTCTTTCTGTCATGGCTACTTTCATGTTGTTTTCCTAAATCAATCATGCTTTTCTTGAATCTTGTCAATACATAGAGAGACCAACACCACAATAGATCATGAATTGTGGACAATTTGAAATTCATCAGGAGATTGGTGACACATCATGAATTGCTCTTGTAAGCATTGATTTCATCAAGAAAATCTAAGCATATTATACAAAAGGAAGATGTTTCGGAGAGTTATGAGCAGTAGAGGGCGATGTGTACTAAGATTGTGGGCAGATCTCTTAAAATGGTTAAGCCATCACTTTTGCTTCCAATTTGTCTCATAAAGAGCTTGTGCTCAAGTAGGCTAGATTACAGTTTTGTGATCAAGTTGCCTTTAGTAAATAAGATAGAGAGATTTTCTCAACCAAGGCATTGTTGCTAATCTCAGCTTTGGCTACTACTTATCAAATTGCTTAGCAATGGTAGGGATTTTTGATTCACTCTTTGAGCCCTAGTTGACTCCTAGCGCCCTGTGAGCAACAAGGTCAAAAGTGTTACTGCACTCTATTGTGCAAAGGTGTTGTCCAACAGTCACTTCATAAGAAGCTCGTTCAGCATAAGATCTCCTTCTAGCGCGCTCTATGTCTCCACGTCAAGTCGTGATCAATTTTTGTTTGCTAAGGCTAATACTCACTAGATCTCTCACATTTCTATGTTCTATCGCAGCTTCCAGCTGGATGTTCCTAATTGTAGGCCACTATGCCCTGCAAAGCTTCTTGCACTAGTCTCCTCTCCTCTTCATGGTCCACTATGATATCCTCAGATGGCCTACCGTGGTGGTCTATTTGGGTCTACAGATTGTAATTGGTGACTAGCTTATGGATTTCAATTAGGAAATCACCTAGGTTAAGCTCTTCGCTACGTCTATGGTTGTGCTTGACTCCACCATATCCACGATATTGTACTCCACCAGGTTTTCAATGAGATTGATCAAGCTAGGCATATCTACTCCTCCAATAGCGTCGGTCCTTTTGCTGAGTCCGACTCCTATGTCACACCCACCCTTGCTTGGTCCTATACATGGGGTTCTTGATTACCCAACTACATTTTAGGGTCTTCTCCTACTGGTGGGTTTGTTCTTATTGTTAAGTGTGAGTGAGTTCCTTATTATTTACAAACAATCCTCAACTTACACTCACTCAATGTGTGTGTGTACATTCTCTCTTCCGTGCACCATGCAAAATTAGGCTTTCAAGGTTTCTTAAGTGCACTTCAAGTGCTGGAAAACAATGTGGGTGCAAATATAAGGTGACAATTGCAATTCTCACACTCTTGTCTATGTACTTGGACTAATGGGGCTCCAAGCTTAATTCTTGGCTATTCTTGCTAGTGATTAGGATCCGTGCTACATCATTTATCTCATTCAAGGTCAAATTGGGGTCTATTGATTAACCTACAGCTCTAAGCGTGTCAAATATATTAATATGAGTGTCAATGCTATTCTTAGCCATTTGACTGCAATTTCTAGTGTTAGACTTGCATGTAAGGCTTTCAATGAATTCTCCTGTTGTAGTTTGTGCTGTCTATCATCCTAGACATGCTAGATTTGTCAATTTTGATGTATCAAAATCTAGTTCGTTTTTGCAGATTTTGATTCTATAGAGTCTAATTCTACAGTGTCAGATTCTAGGAATTGGATGCCTGATTTGACAGGTGTCTAATTTTAGCCATCTAAATTTGAGTGGTCTAATTTTCGTGTCTAACTATGGGATGTACGATTTTTGAAATCGGACAGGGTATATCTGATTGGATAGGATGGGTTGGTTCGATTTGAGTATGTCCAATTGCCAAAATTGGACAAGGTTTTCCGCGTGTCCAAGTTTCAAAATTAGACAAGGTCATAGGTCTAAGTATCTGATTCTCAAGATTGGATGTGTTGCAGTGGTTTTATTGTTGGCCATTGGATTCTTGAAATCGGATTGGTGTAGGATGTCCGAGCCTCCAATTCTCCAAATCGGACACCAGTAAGGTGGTCGAATTTCGTTGGTTGAGGGGCCGAAATGATGAAAAATCAAATCACGGATATGATTGTGACCAAGCTAGCAGTCAAGGACTTCCAAAATGCAACTATGACCATAAGGCAAGGTTTGCATATACTTGGGATATGCTAACAACAATGGTGGGTTTGATCGATTCATAGGAAACCTTGGCTATCCAAGCTCTCTCTCTCTCTCTCTCTCTCTCTCTCTCTCTCTCTCTCTCTCTCTCTCTCTCTCTCTCTCTCTCTCTCTCTCTCTCTCTCTCAATGCTTCAAAACTAAAAATGGGGTCTCCCTTTGCTTCCCAAGGTCTTAAACCTTTATTGGACTCAACCTTAATCTTTTCGATCACTCCCCGTGTGACTCTAACACATGTACGCACTCTTTTTTCCCATTTTTTCCCTATTTGTGCCCTATTTGGGCTTGTTTCATAGCATAAACCCTAAATACTTTTCCTTCGATTTCTTGGTCCTATCCTACTCTAAATGCAGCAAAAATCAAAAGTAAAATTTTGAATGGATTTCTCCTACTTGCCTAATCATCAAAAAACCAAAATAAATGTTGCAAAGATTAAAAACCCAAAACCTCCTACCTATCTCAAGCTCCAATTTGGGAGTGAAACCCTTACTTCAGTGCTCAATTTGAGTTTATATGAAAACCCTAATTTCTTTAGGGCAGTCATCCCCTTTTATACATGGTCGACTATGGCCTGGTGGGCCCTCTTTGCCATTGTCCTCCTAACTTCTTACCTTTCTTTCTACCGCTTGTCTACCCTTACAATTTTCATAAGAGGGATCTTGGTGCTCTTTTACAAAAGTTTCAGGGGTGCCTTGCATTTAAAAATGTGCTTTTTCCTTTGACTTGGCTTTTGAGGCCACTCTTGCACTTTCGGCCGTTTTCCTTCTTGCTTCTTCCGTTGTGTCCGATTTGCTTCTAGCCCATCTCTTTCAGTTCCCGACTTGTGCTTTTACATGTTTTTTACTTTTTCTTGTGCTGATGTTAACACCATTCTACTAAAATGACTTTGGTCGATGGCTTGAATAATTATCATCGGTAGACATTGTGGTTTAGAGGCTATGCTTGACATCCTCCTTTGGAGGATGATGTTCTGGATCCTCACCATCCACAAAGTGTCTTTTATAAGTCAACTATTCAGCCATTGTGATCCCAAGTGTTGAAGCATATTGCTAACAACCCCTTGTTCACTGAGAATTTCTTTTCAGCTTTAGATTTTCAATGTTCCATCTACTCATATGATCATCATGATATCCTATCTTATTCCCTATTTTTTTTATCGATTACCCTTGTATATTTCCATCCTCACTTCTAGTCTAGATTGTATCCATCTTTTATCTTTTACCCCTATAGTTTTCCCTCAAATTTCAATTTTTACTACATATATATTTATTGTTTCTAATTCTACATCTTCACCTACTCCTATTGAACCTACTCATCCATCACCATTATCCCTTTAAATATCTTCATTTTATGATTTATTCTTATCCACCCCTTCATTGTTCCCTTGGGCAAGTTACTAATGAATATATGTGTGCATCACGTGGGTTCAAAATAAGGTATTTTTAAAATACCATTTTTATACATTTTTTACATATAGAAGGGTGTAATATAAAGGCGTTATTTATAGATTGAATAGAAAAGGGTTATGTTTTATTTAGGAAAAATTCACAAATAAGGATATTTATAAATAGGCCTTGAACGCATGTGATGTAGAGGATATACATATAGTAACTTCCCCGAGATTGTTCCCCACTTATTTCCTTACCAAATCCATCTGACTATATTAACCTTCCTCCACAATAAGTGATGGATACTCTTGGATATGGCAATGATATATTGCGTTGATAACAATGGGCATTGAATGACTCTTTGATAGGACTAATGTTTAATTGGCCTATCATTCCTGGGTCCTAGGACATTTCTACATAATGTTCTACTTATTATCTTCAATTTGCTAGAGCATATGAAGGCAAAGCTTGTTTCTCAACAGAGAAAAGGATAGACTAGTAGTTCACTCAAAAGGCAAAAATGCCTAAGTTTTGTATAGTGAGTCTAGAAAAACTCACTTTGTCAAAGCCTCAAAGGCTCTGTCAAAGTAATTGTTGTTACAATCCACATTAATGATAGTTCTGAAACTATAAGCTCTCAGCTCTTGATGTGAAGAAAACTCAAAATACACAATTGCATATTATTTGATACTATGGTTCTCAATAGCAAAATTGAGTCAAGCAGCACTAGGGGTCAATGTTGCATCTCGTGTTTTCAATGTTATTGCAGAATGACCATTAGAGCTTTCATATTTTGGATTTGACCCTTCAATAATTGGGGAATAATTGCTATTAGCTTTTTGCTTTTGGAAGGACTAGACATTTCCTTAGATGGCACAGTTAATTTTCTGAACTTTGAGCAGACAATAAGATGCATTGGATGCTTATGATGCAACAAAAGTGTAGGCTAAAGGAAAAAATGGCAATGAAGGGGAAGATCATTCTTCTAGTGGATCAAACTGTTGTCATTAAAGTCTTGCATTCTTGAAAGTACAATAGATTATTGTGATTTGGAGTTTGAGGGAAGAAGCAACATTGTCTTGTATTCCATTTAACATGCAAGAATAAAAAAGGATTTATTGTTAGAGGTGTCAGAGAGATTTGTGGAGTAAGAAGAGAATGCACAAAGCAACAAGCTTATTCATCAATACCATGAATTGAATGTGCAAAACTATTCAGCATCAATGTTGATGATGCAAGCTGCCTATCTTTGATTGCAAAACCAGGCTTTGCAAAGTAGGCATATCTATAGTGGATGCTTGTGAATGACCTTCACCAAAATTCTGCCATTATCCTAACAGTTAGAGCTATTTGAGCAAGCTCTCCAAAGAAGAAAGAGTATAGTAGGCAATTGGATTGCTGAACTTACTCTAGATATACAGACTCTCAATACCTTTCTTTCCATTCAAAATTGGTCATAGTATTGTACCTTAGAAGACATTAACATTGAAGGTCTTTGTGGTTCCTGAAAGACTCTCAATACCTTTCTTTCCATTCAAAATTGGGCATAGTATTGTACCTTAGAAGACATTAACATTGAAGGTCTTTGTGGTTCCTGAAAAGACTTGAAATCCATTCTTGAAGAAATGCAACTTCAATAGAACACCAATTGCTTCATAGCCTTGTTTATACAACAACAATAGCAACAAAATTTTATCAACACCAAAGGATAACAATGCAGGAGATGCCTCAGCAAGAGTATTATTCACATGCTTTTGATCCTTATCATGTGCCACAAGGTAATATTGACTCTAAAGTGTCTTATAGGAGGAAAGTGGCATCGAGTAGCAATATTATGAGCATCATAAGAGCAATGGAACTCAGCAAGCTAGTTGCTCATATGGTTGACATGATTGATGTATTGGCATATGCACTTATGGAGTTTGATGCAACCATGATGGTAGTTGAAGTGATATATGCCGCCTGAATATGATAGAATGAGCACTTGTCAAACATTTGACATCTCATATGGATCAATTGGTACAACCATGCATCTTGGAAGCTCTCATCAATCTTTATGGTAATGTTATTTTGCAAGAGGGTTTAGCACATGCATATGACAAGTATATGTTGGTTGTATCGATTGCCATGACTGATGCAGCAGCTCAACAAGACTTATTGCAATCATTGTTAATTATGTACAATAATGAGTATAGCCAATCATTCTCTTATGGATACCATTATCTATATGGGCAACAATATGCTTATGAGTAGCATTCATGTATTTCTCAGCCATATGCTTCTCATGAATATCTTGGACAATAGTATGATTACTCTATTGTTGATCTATATAGTAATGAGGTGTGCAACATTCTATCTAAAACCCGTAAAGATTAATAGTTAACCAAGGATTAGATTAGAGAACTACATGCTCAAGGGTTATGTTATAGATGCATTGAATTGATGTATTTTAATCACGAAGATAGGTGTAGAACAAAAATGCAAGGATATTAGTGGTACTTGAATATTCAAATGAAGAGGATAAAGCCAATCATGTTGAAGACAAATTTGATGATGATCAAGATGAAGATAAAGGGTTTACAGTTGCAGCCTATGAAGTTTGTGTTGAGGAAGACCATGACCATGGGCTTCGATTTGATTTAGATGCTTAAGACCATGACCATGGGATCCTATTTGATTTATTTGCTTATGATTTTGTGGATTCATTCATACTACGTGCATATTATTTCATGAGTGATGATATCTTTGATTTGGTAGTCATGATGCATGGACCGGATATTACCTTTCCTTTTGACCCGAGAGGCTAAGGGTTGAAATTAACTCTCTCCATGGACCAAAATTAATTTTGGAAATGATGTCCTTCAAGAATTTTGAAACACGTATCATGCTAACTAGTGGGTTTTGTCTCACTGGAGAAAAAATATCTATTTTGGACCAGATTTAATGCTGAATTAATGTCAGATATGTGTGAGTCATATGGGATGAAATTACCTAAAGAGATATTTTTCTGGAGCTATAGCATGGCTAATTTGGATCAACCAATCCAAAGTTATCATAGATTTAGTACAGCATGGTCTACAGTGGACTTCACAGAATCTCCATCTAGGAGGAGTTCTTAATATCAACATTCCGGTCTAAGATTTCATTTTCATATTTCCCAATGGTTGTCAATGCTTTTTACTTGATTCATAGCCCTCTAGTTGTAATTATTTCATGGACCCTTGAAGATTAGGAAAATTTTATTTTAGTCCATGCAAAATACTTTGCCCCTTTCCACCTATTGGAAATTTGTAATAAGTCCTATTTTTATTTTTTAGGACAAAACATCCGAGTGGGGATGGAATGTAAAGAGTTGAATTAGGGAATATAAAAGGGAAAAGGAAACATGTACAGAAAAATGGTTTTTACACAATAATACAACGTTGTCCTTCTTCTCTCTCTAGCTTCTCCTGTCTTTTCATGACTTCCAACCATCTCTCTTATTCTTTTCAATATTTCTCTCTCCTCATCACTCTCTTTCTCTCACTTCTGCACTCCATCTCTCTCTTATGTGGTCTTCTCTCTCCTCTTTCTCTCTCTCTAGTTCACTTCTTAACAAGTGGTATCACAATTCACTTCATGACAATCTCATGCAAAAGAAAGGGCTTTCAAAATTGTGTGGTGTGCGATTGTGGTTTACATGCAGCAAATAACACTTTGAACGGGGAGAAGAAGGAGCCATTTGGGAGAATTTTGATAAAGTGTCCCAAGGTTTTACTCTCCTTTTGAAGCCAATGGAACCATCAGATTTGTGGTCTGTGTAGCAGAGAAGAAGCTAATGTTTGGTTTGCATTTTTGGTCTACCAAGGAGCTTCAGGAGATCTAATGCTTGCATATTGCTTTTGAGTAGTCCTAGTCAAGGATTTTACTTATCTTTTCAGATTCTATCAATACGTAGTGCTTTGATTCATTGAGATTTGTCATTATCTTGTGTACCTCGTGTCTATTCTTTTTCTTCTCTTCCATCTCCTATTCTCTACTTCTTTCTCTCTCTAAACCTCACTGACTACGACCTTTCAGCGAAAACCCCTTTGACATCGTACAAACTTTACCCAAATGGGTTGGGTTTTAGTAGTTGTTGGGACTAGTTGAGGTTACTTGATTCTCATCTAAGAATCATATGTCAAGCTGCTATAGATGAACCCTGCATTTATGAGAGCATCAAGAGTATGCTCTCTTTTTGCTATTTTATCCTAACATTTAGAAATGGTATTGGTTTCTCATTTTCTAGGTCAATTTTCCTAAGGTTCACTACATGGATAGAAATAAGTGGCATAGCATAGGTGCTCATATAGTGGGTTTGTAGGTGGATAATACTTCTTTGATATGTCTCTTATTGAAAAAGCTAATTTAGTATATACAAAAGAGATCGAGACATATAAATTCCATATTTTATTTATGATCTTTGATGGAAAAGGCAACATGAAGTCATCTTTCTCAAAGTCTTTCTATTTGATATGCCTATTAAACCTAGTCCTTATATGTAGCTTTTGGCATATTAGAACATGTATTGCTAAAAGTCCGTTTTTTGACTCAAGGGGGTCACAACACATACACACACCACATGCACACACATATGTATGTATGTATGTATGTATGTATGTCATAGATTCAACAAAAGGGATTTTTCAAATATCATTTTTACATGATTTTTACATATAGAAGGATACCATATAGAGGGATTATTTAGAGATTTAATAGATAAGAGTTATGTCATATTTAGGAAAATTTCACAAATAAGGGCATTTATAAATAGGCCTTGAATGCATGTGATATGCAAGATATACATAGAGTGAGACCCCTGAATTTTTTGATAGATGTTTGACTTAAATTAGACGCTTTTTCTAACCTTCCTCTTCCCCTTAGCATTCTTATACTATGATTCATAGGCTAGAGACAAAGAACTCAATCAAAAGAACTACATACGTCCCATAAGTTAGCTTGAAGTAAATTTGTCTTGCTACAGGTTTTTAAGCGATTCAATATGTCAACAAGGTTTCCATGATTTTGTTGTCCAAGTCACTCTTAGAGATTGAGATTTTTTTCATTACCACATTGATCAAAATCTAATTGTTACTTTTTCTTAGCCATTTTTATGAGGATATTAGGATGAGGACTTGGTGAGGATTTGCATTGAATTTCCATAAAGATGAATAGGGATTGATTATCTCATTAACAAACTGTGTGCTCTAATGACTCCTTTTCTTAATGGGATAACTAAATCGAGACCTACACCCATAAAAAGTTGGTATTTCCTAAGCATCATTATTTTGAGTGGACCTAGTCTCAAACCATTTTGTTAGATAGTCGATTTCCATAATTATGTGCATTGCTTGCGAGTACAGATAACATGGCTCAAAGGTTTAATGAACTCAATACCGCACTTTTGAAAGGATTGATGGGCTATGATAGGTATTAGTTTCATTTATATTTTTTCATTTTTTAGCATTGATATCATTGCAATGCTTTATAAATCCAGCTTGGTACACAAGGGAGTGGCTACCAAAACTAAGATTGAAGAAATTTCCTTGGAGTAGTATCTCTAGTGAAGTGTGCTCCTATGACTCTACTATCCTAGACTAGCTAATGTAGTTGACCAATAATTGATTTTGATAGGGCTTAATATTAATGAGAAGGCACGAAAACCTTGCCTTCTCAACAGGGTGGTCTGAAATTCCCTTCTCAAGGATTTCAACAATATTATTATCCCAATAAAAAGTAATTTTGATTTATACAATTTCTTTTCTCTAGAAATTGTAAACAAATGGGTGTCCAGAAGGTCACCCATGATCCCTTTCTCTACAAGTTATCCATTTTTTACTCTTGGCAGGTGGCTCATCATATACTATTATTTTACCTCCTTAAAAATAATACAATAATTGGATTTGAATAAAGAAATAACCATTTGACAATGCATTGAGTTGGGTAGCATTTTTTTAGAAGACATAGAAATGTCTCATAGTCAACAACAATATTGAAAGGCATTGGGAGTAGATAATTGTGAAACTTTTTAACTACAAATACCATTCCTAGACCTACCCTCTTAGTGGTTGTCTGATCCATTTTGGTATATGTGAGATTACTTGCAAAACTCACCCTACATGGTCCATACTATACACTCCATGTTAGTAGAATATGCTCCAAAAACAAGCTTAGAAGCATCAAAATGCACATCAAAGGCTATTTACCATAGACTATGCTCTAAAAACAAACTTAAGAAGCATCAACATGCACATCAAAGGCTATTGACCCATCTATTGATCTTAAGATTGGTGTCCTGGTGGTGAAGAAATTTTTAGAAGTTCCATATACATAGAAATGATTTGTTCTATAGGTGTAGCAAGTGAGAGTGGATTTTTGGAGCCTGATTTGATGTGGAAAAATGCTTGGGAGGCATAAAAGACCAACTTTTCATGCAAAATGAAATTGTTGTGGATCAATGAATTGGGGTTTTCCTAGATGAAGTTTAATGCGAGGAACACAACACAAGTCTCCATTTGCCGATCGGAGTCCGTTTGACCCCCCATGCGTGTTATAAAGCAACCATGTGATCAGGGAACCAAAAAGTGCATGACAGAGGCCAAGTTTATAGATTTCAATGCCATAGAGCCATTTGGTCACCAGTCAGATCTTGAATTCAAGTTTGCCCTACCAAAATGAAAAAATCCAATTGGCTTGTAGGGTGAAAACTCAAGCATTGAACTGGTTATTTTGATTTTCAAGCCTTAAGCCTTGCTTCAGGCTTGAAAAAGCAAAAAACATGAATCATGGGGGGAGGGGGGGGATTTTTTCGGCACCTCCTCCTTGAATAAAAGTTTGATTTTTGTGACCCTTGGCAATAGGTTGAGGAAATAAGGCAAAAAGATGGAGATTTTCTTTGCCTTTCATTGTAAGAATCCACGCAAAAAATTATGCATTCTATGAAAAGATAAGTTTTTAGTCTTTCTCTCTCCTCTCTCCTCTCTCCTCTTGTTGTGCGCTTCCATGGATTAATGTATGAGAGAAAGGGGTGGGGTGAGATGGAAGATTTTGATTGTGGGATGATGTCGGAGTGTAAAGGAGCATAGATCAAGGTTGGAAGGATTGTCAGTAGCTATTGGAAAGCGTTAGTGGGCCTCCAATCACGAGATACGTATGACATAAAGCAGAGTTTTATGAGGAAGCAATAGATTTTATTGTTTTATGATAAATTTAGGTTGAAAATTGTTGAAAATTGTTGCATTTTTTTTTCAATGCTTTGATATTCAAAAATGTTAAAGAAATCAAGAAAAATCAATCATCTAATAATCTCTTTATAAACACACAAAACCCACAACATTGCGGTTTTAACGAATGAAAATGGGCTTTTGGGGTCTTGTCATGTGTATAGTGTTCGTATGATATGGAATGTGATAGGAAAATAATTCTCAGTAAGATCAATTAGTCTAAATCTGTAAATTAGAAATATCAATAATTATCAATAAATAAATAGCAAAAAATAAGACAATTGGAAAAAATATGTTTTTTACATTCAAAAAATAAGAAAAAATAATATTTGTGTTTGTGAATGTTTAATATAGCTAAGGTAGGAGGTTTATCCTCATTTTAGCCCTATCTCCATGTTATAGTGGGTTTTCATTGCTTTCATGAAGGAAAAAGACATAAAAACCATTCTTTAAACCTATCACTGAATGCACAACCTTAAGAGGTAGGGAGAAGGGGGGTGTTAAGTGCTTATAATACGTTGAATTCTAAAACTTTTCTAATGCATGGCATATAGGACACGTGTGGTTGAAAATTAAGAGGGTCCAATAGCACGAGCTTGCTCCATGCAACATAGGAACCTTGGTTAGAAGGAATGCATGAAAAGACATGGTTTTGCACCTTCACAATGCTGGTTGTTGATGAATAATTTTTTTTGAGCACTATAAATCATACACAATTGCATTGCACATAACATATGGTATCATCCTGGATGCGTAGCAATTGTTTTCTATGAACAATGACCTATGTTGAGAAGGTGAGGTACCCTAAGCTCTGTAGGGTTAGTGGTTTAATCTCTTTGGGAAATATTTAGTTAGGGATATCAATTATCTCATAGAAGAGTGGATTATGTATCGAGTGTGTTTTATGGGCTCACGGTCCATCTTGGGGGGGCCAATCCCTGAGATATAGTAGAGCCATAGTGGGGCCATGGCAATTAGCCCAGGGGGCACTCCCTTTGTCTATGCTTATGATGTGTATCACACCAATATGTGTAGGGACTCTCTTTAAGGAGTGTGGGAAGGATTATCTGTTGGATTACAATCCATACAAATGCAAAGTTCTATATTAGAGGTTAGGGTAGTATACCCCTTAGATACTCCTAGTAGCGCGGCATTGTGGGGTGGTTTAGGTGTGTAGTAGAGGCTTGGCTAGTGCCTTAGAGCTAGTGTCAGGCATGTTTTAGGTTGCAACGATAGGTGGTACATTTAATGGGAGCTGCTAAGAAGTGGAAGTTTCCAAACCTGGCTGAAAAGGGACTTAAAATGTATAACGTTTTCCATTAGGGTTGTGCTAAAGTATTTGTAAAATAATGGGGCTTGCATAGGGTCTCAAACACTTGGCTTGCCCTATACAAAATCTCCTAATGGACCTAATCAATTACATAGAGATTGAATCCTCTATGAGAGATGATCTATGTGGTGTGGATAGTAAGCACATAATTGTCAATCTGTCCTTTGGTATGATGGCATGGGCCAAGGTGTACCTCAGTGTGTAGTCTCTATTCAAGAACCATTGTGTGCAACCATCCATTAACCTAGGAGATATGCAACAAACATGTTGGAACCCATGGCATTCATGGCATCGACCAATGATCATGCTAAAGTTGTTGTAATGCCATGGAAAAGTAACGATATACGATGGAATTTAGTGTGGCTGAAACATCCTATATGGTGGGTCACCATGCTAAAATATTAGACCTCACAAGGAAGTTGGAAGGCTTAGTTGTTAAGGAAAATGTGTTGGTCAAAAGATCTAGACCTTAAGCTGTAAATAATGTTGATATATCTACTTTAGATGAAGGGAAAAAGCTCCTGCATAAATCCATTATGGAATGGCCTTTGAATTGGCAAGGTATGAAAGATCCTTTGAGGAAGGATTGGAATGATATGCTAAAATTCAAAGGACTCCCTAGACCACTCTATGGTTGGCAAACATGGAAGTCCATGGAGTAAGTAATCTTCCTACACCTATAATGGTGGAAACAAAAGAGATTAGGGGTCCTGAGATGCTGGAACTAGGTCAAGATGAATATGAAGACCTTGATGATCCAATGTTGATCCCAAAGAAGAGGACTAACTGACCTCCTCTTTGTAGGGATCTCCTAATGTTTTATGGGCTATTGGATGAGGATCTGATGCTACACTTGAAAGAATATGGCCTAACTCGCCTTGCAAGTGGGTTTGATGATCTACATCAAATATGCTTGTGTTCTCGAGTATCCTAAAGGGAGAGGGTAGGAAATGGTATTGGAGCCTCCCAAGAGGGTCACTCTAATCATTTGAGGAATTATGTGAAAGATTTTTGGATGAATGTTGGAGGTGCAAATGACAGGTATACTAGGGAGAATCCTGGCATCAACTATAAAGACCCTAAGGCCCAGGAACCCTGGCATCCTAGTGCAACCATATGGTCACACAAATACATCCTATTGTGTGGAGGCTATCTTTTGTATCCCAGACTAGCCATATGGTCATACAAATTCTTAATCCAAGTGATGAATGCTTCTGCCAACTCTCCTTCAATAATCTTCATCGCTACTAGTTGATTCTCTAGGCTTTGAATCCTTATTTGATTTCGTGTTTTGTACTAACTTCTCAATATAGTCCATGCTTTCTGAGACCTTGGTTGTATGTTGAATCAAGGCACGATTATAATAGCTTGTTACCTAAGGCACTGAATGCATTTGCATTCCTTTGTTTCCAAGCTCATGGAAGATCTGCATTTGAAGGAATCATCACACTCAAATTTGATGGGTCAGGGGTTGGTTCTAGTTCTGGGTCAATCCCAGTACCATCTCCAAGAGCTCATAAGAATGAAGGATTATAGTGACTTTAGAATTCCAAAAGTATAGTTTGTACAATCTAACTTGCCATTAGTGAAGGTTGGTGCACAAATTCTTAGTATTTGAATAGCCGGTATAGTAGCATCACCTCTAGAACTACTTCCTGATGTGCTAGAACTACTTGTGGAAGTTGACATTTCTCCTCCTTACTATTGAAGCCTTTACCTCTCTCACATACTCCTCAATCCCTAGAGCCCCTTGAGCTAAAAACTATGTGATGCAATGAAAAGAACTTGAGATAGAGATAGAGATAGAGAGAGAGAGAGAGAGAATACTTAGTAGATAAGAGGAGAAAAAAACATTTCTTTAACTCCAAAGAAGGTGATACAAAGATGGCATTGTCCACCTATATGTTTCCAATGTAAAGCTTAGATGGCGATCTAGACAGAAGATAGGTAAAGAGCTTAAGGTTAATCTAATTGAGTGAAATGATGGATCAAGAAAGCTATGAAGGGGGTCATGATGGATGACCTTCCATATGCACTTGTGTCTATTGATCTTCCATGTGCACATGTGTCTATTGAACTTTCATATGCACATGTCTTTATTGACCTTACATTTGCATATGTGTATGTTGACCTTCTATGTGTATCTCCACTTGTTGGCGACGGAATATTCCCTATCCCTAGTCAAGAGCTACTTCCACAGCCCTTGAACCCTAAATAGGGGTCCTTAATAACTTCATTACCTTGCAACTCGATGTCGTGTGTCTCAAGTTGCTACCAACATTAAATAATTTTTTTAATCTAAAGGCTAGACTTGCAATGGTTACCTTTTGGCCATATGATCACATAGACCTCATCTTGCATACAAGTCAAGACCCACCAATGTCCAAGTTCACACATGGCTTCTCCTCACAATGGGGGCCTTAAAACTTTGAGTACCATGGATCATTGGTGGCATGTTACTATGAGGGTAGGGCATCAAACATATGTAATAGGCTACAAAGAAAGGATTCCCATGTTCATTTAGTTCACATATAAGCTCTTGTATTATAGGGTTGTTTGACAATTTAAATAAAAGTAAATGCTTGGCATAACTTATTGGGAAAAATTCATATCTTAAAATCATTGAACACCAAGATGTTATATGATAAAACCCTTGAGTAAGGAATTTTCTTGCATGAATAGTAGCCTAAAGCCATCCAAATTAGTGATACTAAAGGTATTAAGGAACCATCCTAAGAGGACATAGAAAAAATTGAGAATCCAAATTATTGTTCCTACATTATTAAAGTGCAAGATTACATGAGTCCTTCTTGAGGATCAAAATAGGGTCGATGATTGATGAGTATTCCCTTCATGAAATTAATATTGTATTGTAGGAAAGATTGCAAGTTTCCAAGTTTATTAGGTTAAAATGATATAATGGGACTTAGTCGTGAAAGATTCTGAAACACCCTTTTGAATTCCCGACTTCAAGGAGGAAGCCTTTCAAAAAACTGCTTTCGATGGACAGTGCAAGTTATTGCGGAAGAGAGTCATGGTGGAATATCAAAAAGAAGTTGTTAAGCTGCTTCCACGGCGGAAATGCCTCCTAAGAAAGTCCAAGGTGCAACCGCGGGAGGGTCGCCTCCCAGCATCCACGTGGATATCTCACCCCAAACCCAGGTTTTCCTTTCTAAATTATTATTTGATATTGTTGTAATTCAATCTTGCAAGGTTAATTGTTAGAAATAGGATATATTTTCGTCCTAGTTGTTCACGTCGAAGGAACTTAGTCATCAATACTTTTAATGGAACATGCAAGATAAAGAAAGCATAAATGCATTTCTAGCAAATAGCTTTATGCATTGAAATGAATTATAAGCTAGATTATTATCCATTGAAATATTATACTTCAATTAAGCCTAGAAGTATAAACTGCATCTTGTAGTATTAATCCATATCCTCTTTGCAATGAATCATCATGGAAAGTGCAAGCATGAAATGATTCTTACGATGCATAAACTTTAGGAAAATATCGTTTGTTAAGAGCATAAATTATCAAGTAAAAGGTTGCTTATTTAGCATGAATTTTGTTCACAAAGTGTAGAAATATTATTTGGAATTAACCTAACCTCAAATCGATAAAGTTTAGGATTGAAAAATCAATTTACGCATAGACAACGAATCATGTGGAAGTAATCTCGAAATTATCTTCTAGAGTTAACCAAATTGACATAAACTTAAAACACCGATGCTGCGAAATACTTGTTGGGAATGAGTTAAATTCCAAGAAAAGCCTATACCTTAAATACTTGCCCACATTCCCTGAATATAGGGATAGTGAATTGTAATCGTAAAAGGAACTAGGGTTTGTCCCTGAGAATCTTACAAAGATGAAGCTTGGAAACCCTAGGTCTAATGACGTCAGCCTAAAGAACCTGAAACATATTGTTTCGTGACTCCATAGTCTCATAGTTCGATGTAGCACTTGCGCAACAAGTGTGGAGTCATATGATCTTGTGATTGGATCACAAGGGGATGGCCAAGTTCTCGCAATGAAGTTGGCATGTCCTTACGCAAGTTATCTTGGAAGAGGATGAATAATCATCCTAATTTAGTATCCTTCTTGAGTAAGGAAGATTGTTCGGAAACTAAAGACCAACTGATAAACTTAAGATTTGACCAAGTCGGGTTAATAGGGTATGCCCTAACCTAGGATATACGGGATTTTTCCAAGTAGCAAGTCATCCCAGATCGAGTGCTAGATGCATTCGAAAGGAAGGATTCATTCCTTTTAGCAGTTTGCCAACAAAAACTATCAATGGAAATGTTTGTGCTTGCTACAGATTTTAGAGCACTGTTTGGCTTTGCTTGATCAATGAATTAAAAGATAAATGGATATCTATACTTTAGGTTGAAGTCCTAAAGGGAGAGGTAGCTTCAGTTACCCCTGACTACCTGCCTGACCCTAACCAAGGGGGTTGTTGACCGCACCGAGAAAGTGGACCAAACCCGCCGCGAGAGGTCTCTTCGTTGAGCGCTACTTGGAGCAGGAGGACACTTGGGTGCCAGAGGTGCTGTAGCCATAAATCCCGCACCTTTCGGGTCCTGCACGAGAGGCTAACGTGACTCGGGATTGGATCTCCAGTCCCGCATACTAGTCTACGGGCGGAAACTTGGAATAGTGATCCCTGTGGATTGTTGGATAGCCTTCGAGCGGATTGTGGATAAGCTTATGGGCTGGACTCTTTGTATTTCAAAGATAAATATGATAACTTGTTAATAAGGAACTTGTCTGACATTGTTTTTCTATGTCAAGTGATAAGATTACGTGAAGGAACCAGTGCCTAACGGGTTAATTAAAGAAGCTGGTTGTTACATGTCCAACTAATGTGTTAGGTAATTAAATAACTAAAACAACTGAGGAAAGTGCGGAGGATGGGCCATAGGTCCTACGGATGGGTGGTCCCGGTTGGCCGGGAACTTTTCTCAAATCGCGATGGACAGTAGGAGGATCAACAAAAAACACGAACAATAAAAGCATTGACCTAGAGTTATGATTAAACTCGATTTACACTGTTTTAGGGGAACGGAATGGGACTATGCCTTATGGCAGAGAGGTTGAGCTTTGCATCCCTCTCATTTCCCATTCTCCTTGAACCAAGTGCAGCGTGAATCTGCTTCGAACTTGGCGTTTCTGCGTAAAGTAGTTCGCTCGGGTCTGACGTTAGTTGCTGTTAGGAAATGACCAGTGAGGAAAACCCTAATTCAGGTCGATCCTAAGTGGGAATGGCCGAAATACTTCTGCTACATGGCAGACACGGGAAACCCTAGATTGCAAACCCTGTAACATTCCATGGGAGTGCCAAGCGGAGCTTTCTAGACATCCTTTCCAATGGACTGCTAAGACGTGTCCTAGATGATACTAGTGGACACGTTACGGTTGGTATCAGAGCCGACCAACAACAGAATTGTTTTTATGAAATCTTAATAAGATGAAATAAAGAAAATGTTGCTGTCCAAACATTTCCTTACCTTCAATGCTGTCTTGCAGAATTACGAAGCGTGGAACAAGTTCTTAGTATTTCGAATCATGTTTATGACTGCAATGCATTCTCCACATTATCAACAAAGGGTTGAGATGATGAACATCCTAGAGCAGATCTATAATCCATCACCCTTGTACATGGAACGAAGATGGACGGGTGCCTCAGGAATCTACTATATAGCTGGCCACCGGTTTGCTTATCTACAAACCAACCTAAAGAGGATCAAGTGGTTGGAAGACTTAAAAGTTGTGAGGCTGTTCATTTTTGTGGAAGCTCACGTAAACTCAACTTTACATATTCAAGGTCGGAGGGTTGAGATGAACTCATATGTATATGAGGAAGTAACCCGTGTAATCCCCGCCGACAAGATTAAGTGTTGGGCCGCCATGAGAAGAATGGATTCCAATGGAAAGGATATCTTGAACTTCCAATGATTTACCAATTCCTGAACTTCCAATGATTTACCGATTCTTGAAGATCCATGACCCGAAACCATACTACTATATAGTTCCTGTAGATAAATGTAATACAACGTTGTTCTCCCCAAACTAAATGTAACAGTTGGCTTATCATCGAAAGAAATGTTGTATTTCGAAAGGGCTATGCCCATATAAATACAAATAAGACTTCTTTTTATCAATGTCTGATTGTGCAAGTAGCTACATTGCTTATGTAACAGCAGAATTGAAGATGTAATATAAATCAATAACGATGATCGTATAATAACGTTAAGAAACCTTTATTCAGGCACAACCCCAGGTATAGGTTTCTAGTTTGCCTCCTACATCAAATACTGCTGTAATCCACGAAAAGAAGTTCCTTCTCAAGCAGATTAAGCCACCCGAGTTTGACGGGAGAGGCAAATTCATCCAAGCTGATGCTGAAATTTGGATTGAATCCATGGAGGATTATTTCGAAGCAGTCGGTACTGCACCCGCCAATCAGGCTTTGCTCGCCAAGCTAAAGCTCACCAGCAAAGCCAAACTTTGGTGGAAGCAATGGTGCAGGGATCAAGGGATCACAAAGGGATCTGTTACCGGGGAGAAGCTGAATAAAGCCGTGTAGGAAAGATACTTTCCACCTACATATCGCACACAGAAAATGAATGAGTTCTATGAGCTAAAACAGCTGGGGCTCACACTTGATGCATACTATTCTAAATTTGTCTCACTTCTTAAGTATGCACCGGAGATGGACATGACACAGCAGGTGTCCAAATTTTGTGCGGGTTGAAATCCACTAGTCAATACCCATCTCGAGTCTATGCGTCCATCAGATCTTCAGGATGCACTCATTCTAGCGGCACCTATAATTCAGGAGGTGCAGTATAGACCAAGGGGTAACAAAGCTTGGTCTTACAATGACCCAAACAGAGGAGCATTCAAACCTCAAATGAAGAGAGTTCAAGGTCATAATCAGGGACAAAGAAAGAAAGCAAGGACGAATAATGCCAACAATTTTGTTCCTACTCAAAGTAGTGGCCGAAACCTCTGTTGTTTCCACTACAACGAACTCGGTCACTTCAAGAGGCAATGTCCCAAGCTTGGTGGAGGACATCGCCAAGCACCTTTCCAAGGAACGGGCTGTGGTCAAGGAGCTGCTACCCAAGGCAGAGGAAGAACTTCCTGCATTGCCAATAGGCAAATGTGCGAAGAAGAAGAAGAAGAAGAAGATCTAACCATGGAAGCACAGTTTGAAAGAGCGACAGTCCATGCCGCTCTACACAAGAAAGGGCCGAATCGCCAGTTCTCGATGATTCAGACACCATCGGACTATCAAGGTAAAAGTTTCAAGACCTTGATTGATTGTGGCAGTACATATTCCTTTATCTCACCAGCACGTGCAAAAAGATTAGGAATAGCCACAGTAGAAGCACCTACCCTGCTTGTGAAATTGGCAAATGGTCGTGAGGTTACTTGTACCAGGCAAAGTGCTAAGGTGGAATTCTTTCTGGGTGGAAAGAAGACTTCGATCAAATTCAGAGTCATGAATTTAGGCATCCATGAGTGTCTACTCGGAATGGATTGGCTTAAGCCTAATGACACCCACATTCACTGTGAAAAGGTCAAGTTTCCTTTCGAAACTCTGAAAGGGAATTAGTCACAACCCAAGGTGAGGCTAGAGTGCCAAGAATCCAATTGGCCAAAGTATCTCGAATCATAAAAGGAGTTAGAAAAGGATTACGTGTCTACTTGATCAAACTCAACAAGTTAGATCAGAAGCAATAATCTAATGAAGGACCTTCTTGGCTAAAGGAATACGCATACGTATTCCCTGAAGAGTTGACAGAACTCCCGCCTCAAAGAGAAGTGGATCATGAGATTAAGTTAGTACCAGGAGCTACGCCAATTGCAAAGAGACCTTATAGAATGTCCATACCAGAAGCAATTGAGCTGAAGGAACAGCTCAAACAACTACTAGATCAGGGCTACATCCGGCCTAGCAATTCACCATGGGGAGCTCCAGTACTATTCCAGAAAAAGAAAGATGGGACACTTCGACTATGTATTGATTACCGAGGATTGAATCAATCAACGGTCAAGAACAAGTATCCTATCCCTAGAATAGATGAGCTTCTTGATCGTCTTCATGGAGCAAAGATCTTTTCCAAGATTGATCTCAGGTCAGGTTACTATCAGATAAGGATCAAGGAAGAAGATATTCCCAAGACGGCCTTCAATACAATATATGGGCACTTTGAGTTCCTAGTTATGTCATTGGGGCTTATGAATGCACTTGCCACCTTCAACAGGTTAATACAGGATATCTTTAGGCCATATCTTGATGATTTCGTGCTTGTCTTCTTCGATGACACTTTAGTCTATTCTAAACATGAAGAAGATCATGAACCCCAACTTCGGATTGTCCTTGAGACAATGAGGTCCCATAAGCTGTATGCCAAGATGAAGAAGTTTGCATTTTTCAAACGCCAGATTGAATATTTGGGATTCATAGTATCAGTGGAAGGAATCTCAGTGGACCCAGCCAAGGTCAGAGATGTGCTTGAATGGCCAATACCAACATGTGTCAAAGAGATACGCAGCTTTCTTGGATTGACATGATGGTATAGGGTCTTCATAAAAAATTGTGCTTTGATTGCAGCCACTTGGATAGATGAAGGCACACTCAACCATCAATATCCCCAGTTTATCTCGAGATGAGGATATCTCGATTCCTCTAAGGGGGAGAGAATGTAATATATCAAATATTGAAAATTCATGGGAAATTTTTTTACTCTTCTGTCTCGGTGACAGTTCGTGCTGGAGGGGGAGAGGGATTTAGAAAGGCGAGCAAGCTCCTCGCTGGAGCTTGCTTAGCCTCAATGGCCATGCCTCGTGACATGAAGGAGAGGGAGGATCCCCCTCCCTCCCCTATTTAACAGAGGGGGTTATAGCCGTGGGAAGGAGGAACAGAGGACGTTGTTGTGTTGCTGAAGGAGGGACGAAGGACTGAAGATGAAGGGAGTGCTGCCCCTACGCTGATGCTGTCGACGGGAGAGAAAGAAGACGTGTGGGAGCACTCCGCCGCTGCTGCTTGATTCTGCCGTCCACCTGCCTGTCCTCCTAGCACCGCCACCTGCAGTCGTAGGCTCCGCCACCTGTCCATCACACCGCCAGTCGCCGTTAAGCTTTTCAGCCCACGTGGGAAGCTTTAGAAGCTTCCTGGGGGGAACTTCCAAAGGCTTAATAAGCCCCCCCTTTCACCCCCCTTGTTGTGCCTTTCAAAAACCTTTCCCCCCCCCCCCCCCCCCCCCGGCCCGTGTCTAAACCCCCCTATCCCTTAAGCCTTTAGGCTTTAAAGATCCTATCACCCCCTTATCCCTTAAGCCTTTAGGCTTTAAAGGTCTTATCCCCCCCCTATTTAACCCTTAAGCCCCTTATTTTGGGCTTATTACCCCCCCGGTTTTTAACCTTTATAAGCCCCTTTTCCCCCCTGGAAGAACTAAGGCCTCAAAGGTTCTTATCACCCTCCGTATTTTATAAATCCTTAAGCCCCCTTTTTGCCTTGGAACCACACCCCCTGTGTTAATCCCTTAAACCCCTATCCCTTGGCTTTCGAACCACCCCTCTATCCCCCGTGTTTAAACCCTCCCTAGCCCCTCCCCTTATGGCGTATTGAAACCCTTTCCTCCAAGTTTGACCTAAGGGTCCTTTGACCTTACTTGTAACCTTTACGGTTATTATTTTCCCTTGGATCTCTCCCACACCTTGTGTTTTTTTCCACACCTTTTCTATTCGCGTTCATGCAAAGTTTACAAAGGCCATTAAACCATCCCCATGGTTTAATGGGTCTACTCGTGAAAGATTCTGAAACACCCTTTAGAATTCCCGACTTCAAGGAGGGAGCCTTTCAAAAAACTTCTTTCGACGGATGGTGCAAGTTATTGCGGAAGAGAGTCACGGTGGAATATCAAAAAGAAGTTGTTAAGTTGCTTCCACGGTGGAAATGCCTCCTAAGAAAGTCCAAGGCGCAAGCGCGAGAGGGTCGCCTCTCGGCATCCACTTGGATATCTCACCCCAAACCACGGTTTTCCTTTCTAAATTATTATTTGATATTGTTGTAATTCAATCTTGCAAGGTTAATTGTTAGAAGTATGATATATTTTTGTCCTAGTTGTTCACGTCAAAGGAACTTAGTCATCAATACTTTTAATGGAACATGCAAGATAAAGAAAGCATAAACGCATTTCTAGCAAATAGCTTTATGCATTGAAATGAATTATAAGCTAGATTATTATCCATTGAAATATTATACTTCGATTAAGCCTAGAAGTGTAAACTGCATCTCGTAGTATTAATCCTATCATCTTTGCAATGAATCATCATGGAAAGTGCAAGCATGAAATGATTCTTACGATGCATAAACTCTAGCAAAATATCATTTGTCAACAGCATAAATTATCAAGTAAAAGGTTGCTTGTTTAGCATGAATTTTGTTCGCAAAGTGTAGAAAGATTATTTGGAATTAACCTAACCTCAAATTGATAAAGTTTAGGATTGAAAAACCAATTGACGCATAGACAACGAATCTTGTGGAAGTAATCTCGAAATTATCTTCTAGAGTTAACCAAATTGACATAAACTTAAAACACCTATGCTGCGAAATACTCGTTGGGAATGAGTTAAATTCCAAGAAGCGCCTATACCTTAAATACTTGCCCACATTCCCTGAATATAAGGATAGTGAATTGAAATTCAAAAGGAACTAGGGTTTTTCCCTGAATCTTACAAAGATGAAGCTTGGAAACCCTAGGTCTAACGACGCCAGCTTAAAGAACCTGAAATAGATTGTTTCGTGACTCCATAGTCTCATAGTTCGATGCAACACTTGCGCAACAAGTGCGGAGTCATATGATCTTTTGATTGGATCACAAGGGGATGGCCAAGTTCTCACAATGAAGTTGGCATGTCCTTACACAAGTTATCTTGCAAGAGGATGAATAATCATCCTAATTTAGTATCCTTCTTGAGTAAGGAAGATTGTTTGGAAACTAAAGACCAACCGATAAACTTAAGGTTTGACCAAGCCGCATTAATAGGGTATGCCCTAACCCAGGATACAGGGGATTTTTCCAAGTAGCAAGTCATCCTGGATCGAGTGTTGGATGCATTTGAAAGGATGGATTCATTCCTTGGCAGTTTGCCAACAAAAACGATCAATGGAAATGTTTGTGCTTGCTACAGATTTTAGAGCACTGTTTGGCTTTTTTTAATCAATGAATAAAAAGATAATTGGATATCTATACTTCAGGTTGAAGTCCTGAAGGGAGAGGCAGCTTCAGTTACCCCCAACTGCCTACCTTACCCTAACCAAGGGGGTTGTTGACCGCGCCGGGAAAGTGGACCGAACCCGTCGCGAGAGGTCTCTCCGTTGAGCGCTACCTGGAGCACAAGGATGCTTGGGTGCCAGGGGGGCTCTGGCCATAAATCCCTCGCCTTCCGGGTCCTGTACAAGAGGCTAACGTGACTCAGGATTGGATCTCGAGGCCCGCATACTAGTCTATGGGCGGAAACTTGGAATAGTGATCCCTGTGGATTGCTAGATAGCCTTCGGGTAGATTGTGGATAAGCCTACGGGGTGGACTCTTTGTATTTCAAAGATAAATATGATAACTTGTTAATAAGGAACTTGTCTGACATTGTTTTTCTATGTCAAGTGATAAGATTACGTGAAGGAACAATTGCCTAATGGGTTAATTAAGAAGCTGGTTGTTACATGTCCAACTAATGTGTTAGGTAATTAAATAACTAAAACAACCGAGGAAAGTGCAAAGGATGGGCCATAGGTCCACCGTCCTACGGATGGGTGATCCCGGTTGGCCGGGAACTTTTCTCAAATCGCGATGGACAGTAGGAGGATCGTCAAAAAACACGAACAACAAAAGCGTTGACCTAGAGTTATGATTAAACTCGATTTACGCTATTTTAGGGGAACGGAATGGGACTATGCCTTATGGGAGAGAGGTTGAGCTTTGCATCCCTCTCGTTTCCCATTCTCGTTGAACCAAGTGCACCGTGAATCTGCTTCGGACGTGGTATTTATGCGTAAAGTAGTTCGCTTGGGTCCGACGCTAGTTGCTGTTAGGAAATGACCAATGAGGAAAACCCTAATTCAGGTTGATCTTAAGGGGGAATGACCAGAATACTTCCGCTATGTGGCAGACGCGGGAAGCCCTAGATCAAAAACCCTGTAATATTCCATGGGAGTGTTGTGCATAGCTTTCTAGACATCCTTTTCGATGGACTGTTAAGATGTGTCCTGGATGATTCTAGTGGGCATGTTACAGTGCCGCTGCCACCTAATTCTGCCGTCCACCTGCCTGTCCTTCCAGCACCGCCACCTGCAATCGTAGGCCCCGCCACCTGTCCATCATGTTGCCAGTCGCCATTAAGCTTTTCCCCCCATGTGGAGAAGCTTTAAGAGCTTCTTGGGGGAAGCTTCCAAAGGGGTTAATAAGCCCCCCTTTCACCCCCCTTGTTGTGCCTTTCAAAAACCTTTTCACCGCCCCCCCTCGTCCAGCATGAATTGTCACCGATGGAAGAAGAGTAAAAGAATTTCCCATGAATTTTCAATATTTGATATATTACAGAACCTCATGCCTTATCAATTTTCTTAGATCTCTCAACTTTGTCTATTGGATCTCCTACCTTTCAAATTTCTCTCTCTGGTCAAGCTTCCTTTTGATCTTGCACTAACTACAAGTGTTTTTGGCCTTCTCATGATATTTTGGGAGTAGCTTTTATGTATGACAAGCAAAGGAGAAAAGTTACCAATGTCTTTTGGGAGGTTCAATTTGGTCAAATTTTCCTTGACCCTAATTGTATTACTTTTAATTCTATCTTATAATCAAATCACCCTTTTGAGCTTGGATGTGGCTATTTAGGGTTCTCACAAGTAAGTAGTTGGATTTCTAATCAAGATAGTGATAGTTTACTAGAAACATAGTATGTTCTTGATGCCCTTTGAAGGTCAACTAGTTGTGCCAATAGGAAAACAACCTTTGCAAGTTTTGGTCAATAAAGATATTCAACCTCCTTGAGTTTAGTGCTAAGATAAGAAAAAAGAATCAATTGACTCTTAGTTTGGAACTTTCAATGTAGCAATTGGGTCTTATTAAGATTGAAATCATCTATGTGTGGTTGCTTCTCCTCTCAATCCCTTCATCCTTTGTGCACTCCTTGAATGGGACTTGAAATGATTTTAATAGGGCTAGTACTCTCAACAACTCAGTCAACAACTTCTTACTAGCTATGTAGGCCCTTGCAATAATTAGAATTAAGAATGTGATGGCAACTTGGTTGGACAATTTTCTCCCTTTGACATATAGTAAGTCCTATGCCTAGATATGTGTGCAAGATGGAACATGGTAGATTGGTGGATAAAAGTAGCGATCGATATTGACAAAAAAATCATAGTAAATAAAAGGTGGTAGTCTAGTCAAAGATAATAGCAGAAAGACTTCAACACATTGCAATTAGCAAAGTCTGTAAAAGGAGCAAATAGAAAGTGATGGGATTACACTTGTACCACAAGTATAAGCCAAATCCCCTTCCCCCCCATACAAAACTCCATATCTTCTCACTTATCCTCATTGTATCATTACTGCAATGGTGGCCATGGTTGTCAAAATCAAGACTTGTATTGCTCTGAGTGGTTACACTTTGGAATGTATTCTATTTCACGAGTCTTTTCTGTGCTTATGATCATCTCATTGAGAGACCATCATGCTTTAAATACACCACATCAACTGCACTATTTGAATATATGAGCACTGCATTTTTTGTTAAGAATTATCTCCTATTTTTCATTTTGGTAGTCTTTCTTTTGATATATTATGACTATAAAATATATGATGCTAGCATATCACTATTGTTAGAATATCAAGCTCCCATTACTCTTCAATCAGTCTATCTTTATGTGTGTGACTGACATTAGCTGGATACAGTTGTACATGTGTGACATTTAATAAGTCAGTGTAGTCCAGAGTTAGTCTTGGTTAGTCATATCTATGTGTGTAAGTCTCTTTCAGTTAGTATGATGGAAGAATAATGGATGAAGAACAACAATGAGCTAATACTCATCTTCCGCTCCACTCTGTCTCTCTCCCTCTCTTCCAACATGGTATCAAAGCTTGAATGCCTGAAGCTTGAAGGCTTGGCAGTGGCCATTTGACATCAAGACATCAGATCTGAAGAAAACAACATCAAAGAAGATAGTGCCCTACAGCTTTTTTTTTTGTAGAAGCTATATCTTGCTATAGAAATGGTTTTTGGAGAAACGTCCCTCCATTCTTGACTATTTTGATGTGGTCCACAACTTTGCAGAAGAATTTTTTTTCAAATTCCTCATAGATTCTGAGATATTTAACATTGACTTGTGTAGACTGGTTGTTTACTACAGTAAAACGGAGGTGATTCCAGGGCATTGGTGGCTTGCATCCTAAAAATCTATATTCCCTTATTATCATGCATTTGAGCATGATATTGGAGTGTTAAATGCTTAGTTTTGCAAGCTGGAAATAGTGAACTGGTTGTTGTCCTAAATTTGGAAACAAAATACCTATAGGGTTGAAGTATCTGTGATGCTTATTTGCTACTGACAAATGCTTGGATGTTGGTGGTTATACCACGGTATTGACTAGTTATTGTCTGCAAGAAGGATACCTATCATCTTCACTTGACATACATGCAATATATTCTGACCAGTTATTGTTTGCAGGAAGGATACCTATCATCTTCACTTGACATACATGCAATATATTCTGACTAGTTATTGTCTGCATGAAGGATACCTATCATCTTCACTTGACATACATGAAATATATTCTGACCGGTTGGACATGTATCAACTCCTACAAAGAGTGGCAACTAAATGAGATGTTTTGGGGCTGTTTTGAGGTTTGAAAACTCTTGTTTTAACAGAGAAAATACTGCTGTTATAGCATGGGCTGGCTGGCACTGCTACTTGCATAGAGTACATACATTGAAACTTGTATGGATATAGTTTGTTTGCTGGGATATTTTGCCACTACCATAGAATTTTTTAAAACTAATTTGGGCTTGGTTTATGCTCAGTTGACTATGTTTTTTCATTTTTTGAATATAGTTTAAAACAAGAGGTTGTCAGGAAAACTGTCTTGAATTGCAAAAAACTGTCACTAGTCCTGAACTATAGGAAAAGGAGTTAGATAGTTACAGGTTGTATACATCACTGAGTAACTAAGCTGCAACTATGGAAAATGCTCAAGGCACTAACAATATCACTCAAATTGTGGAAGAAAAGCTAGACAATAAAAATTTTACTTTATGGAAGTTTCATATGAAGAATTTTTTGGTTGGTAGAGGTTATTGGGACTTATGTACATGTGATGAAGTTAAACCTGAAATACATGAAAGGAATCCAACGAATGAACAGAAAAGGGCTCATAAGCTATGGACTGAGAGAGCATGCAAGGTGTTACATTGGTTTTCCTTTTGTATATCAGATGCTATGGTTATACAGATTACTAGATGCAGTTCTTCAAAGGATGCACACGACATACTCATAAAGAATTATGGAAATGTAACACATGCAAGGAAGATTCAGCTGAAGCAACAGTCTAATAACATGTCTAGGAATGGCAGAAGCATTCAGGCCTACACAACAAAGATCAAGAACATAGCGGATCAACTTGCCACCATTGGATCTTCAATGTCTGAGGATGATATGATTGCAATGACATTTAATGGACTTGGCAAAGAGTATAAAGCATTTGATACGTCTATTTCAATGAGAGCTGAATCCCTTGATTAGGATGAGTTGATTGCTTTGCTGCTGCATAGGGAAGTTAATGAATACAAGTTCTAGTACGTCTCAAAGCAGAGATACTCTTCTTTACTCTAGCCAGCATGGTAGAGTAAAGAAGAGTATCTCAAAGCAGAGATAGTCTTCTTTACTCTAGCCAGCGTGGTAGAGGCAGCAGAGGCCATGGCTCTTTTCGAGGTCAAGAAAACACTCAAAATGCTTATGGATAGCATCAGTAGAATGCCTGGCATGGCACAAATACACAAGGCCAATGTGGATGTGGTGTCTTTAGAGGCAGGGGGAGATCAACCCATGGTAGAGGTGGTGGATCTGGTTCATGGTAGTCAAATGATCAGTGAAACAAAGATAAGAATTGTCATTACTGCGGAAGATATGGACACATTGCAAAGGATTTTTATAAGAAGCATGGAGATATGAAGGCAAAGGGCAAACAGCATGGGCACTATGCATCTTCTAGCGATGCTCATGATGAGCAGGTTGAAATTGTTTTTGCTATGCAACATGTGTCTAAGAATGCATCTAGGCAGAATAGAGATGAGAGATTGTATATTGATTCAGGGGCTTCAAATCATATGACATCCCATGGACAATGGTTTGATGAGATGGTTTCAGGTTCACATGGTTATGTGTGTACTGGGGATGACACCCAACATGACATTCATCACACATGAATTGTTTCATTGTTGATACCTGATGGCAAGAAAAAGAGCCTGCATGATGTACCTATGTATGTATAATAACCCAACATCTTTTGTTAGTTTGATAGATGGCAGAACAGATTTTGCAGGTGAGATTTAATAGAGATGGATGCTTTGTTGAAGAATATGGTAATGGTTGCAAATTGATTGTTAGAGGCCAAAGAGATGGCAGAATGTTTACTCTTGATGTGTCAATTCTAGAATTGAAAGTAGCCATTTTTTCACATGATGATGGTGCTATAGGGGATGTTGAGATATGGCATAAGTGGATTGGCCATGTGAATGTACAAAAGCTAAAATCTATGTAGTAGAAAGAGATTTTGCTTGGACTACCTGAGTTCAAGTATCATGACTTTGGGCATGTATATGATGCATGTCATTTTGGAAAGAAAGCACAGTTTCCATTTATGAGACATGTACTGAATAGCTCACGACCCTTGCAGTTGGTATGTTATGATGTATGGGGTCCATCTCATAATGCTTTGTTTGGTGGTGCTCGTTACTATATATCCTTCATTGATGATTTCACTAGGTATACTTGGCTTTACATACTGAAACATAAGGATGATGTGTTTGATGCATTCAAGGACTTCAAGAAGCATGCTAAGAATGAGTTGAGCTGTAAAATTTCATGTCTTAGATTAGATGGAGGTGGAGAATATGTCTCTAATCACTTTGATAGGTACCTTGCTAAATATGGGATTAGAAGACAGTTAACTTGTAGCTATACACCACATCAAAATGGTATAGTAGAAAGGAAAAATAGGGTACTGATGGAATCTGAAAGAGCTATGCTGTGAGAAGAGTTTGCCAAATGGTTATTGGCCTGAAGCAGTAGTGACTATTGTCTATGTTCTGAATAGAACTCCTTTAGCAGGGATTCATGATGTAACTCCATATGAGAGGTTGTATGGTCATAAGCCTGACATTTCACACTTGAAGGTATTTGGTAGCATTGCATATGTGCATGTTCTTGATGAAAGAGGAAGAAATTGGATCCTAAAGCTGTCAAGAGTGTGTTCCTTGGTTATGCACATGACCGGAAAGCTTACAAGTGTTATGTACCATCTACACATGAGACATTGATTAGTACAGATGTTTTTTTTGATGAGCTGGCATCGTGGTATGGTAATCTTGTTGCAGTGACTAATGATGGATCGGCCAACACTAGTAATGGTGAAATACACCTACATTGAGTACATCTATGAGTGGTCCTACAGGTGATGGGTCACCTACAGTAAGTCCTTGGTTAGGACACTTACAAAGTCATACTCCTACATCCACTGACACGGATATGTCAGTGAGGGGGACATTGGATAAGGGAAAAGAAAATATGCTTGAGGATGTGAGAGGTCCACTTACAGTAGGTTATGAGTCATCTAGCAGTGATAGTTTGGATAGTGAGTTGGGCATTCCATCTGTATGACACCTAGAGCAAGGCAGAGTCATTATGTACCACCTCATGAGATGCAAGATCACAGTGAGCCACAGTTACGAAGATTTGAGAGAGTCAGAAAACCAGTTGACAGGTTTACATACACTAGTCTTTCAGCCTGCCATTATGCATATATGGCTAGTGTGACACGTTACAAAGAACCTACAAAGTTTGATGATTGAAATATTTGCAATCACACCTACTTCAATCCCTTTGTGACAAGCAGTGAGGGCTTAGGACCAAAATCCCATATGCACAGTAAGAGAAAATACCACCACTCAATTCCTATAAAGCATTGTACTTGCACTCTTTTTCTAATGCAATGATAGTACTCTTTTCTTTCCAGTAAAGTGTCCTGTCACTGTCAATACACAAGATTGTATTTATGAGTCCAAGTCTCAATCTTGGAACCTAATTCACTTGTGTAATGATTTGTCCTTGTCAGGTTCAATGTCTTCATGAGTTTCTTTTTTCTCTTTCAACCTCCCTAGCTTCCACATCTGCCATGCTCTAGATCCCACATATTGTAACATGGTATTAGAGTGCAACTGAGCATGGCTTAGCTTGTTTTATTAGATCTTCACCTGTAGTCCACGTCTACTCAGCTCAGCCTCAGTCTATGAACTCACTTTCCATCTCCACCTTCAAGCTTGCCTTCATGGCTGCCATAGCTAGCAACACCCTATTAGATTGAAGTTATTGTATCTCACTCCACAAGCCAAATCTTACCAAGATTGCTTCTAGAGAAGTGTTCCCCCACTATTGATGCTTCTCTGCATTGTCAATTTTCTCAAGTTATGTTCTGTGGCCTCCATAGCCAGGCAATACCTAGACATCTTGGAGCTTGTGGATCTCTCACTACAGGCCGCCATTGATCATGATCTCTTTTAGGGAAATCTTCCTCAATATCACGCAATCTATCCTATTACAACAAACATCGGGATTAATGCATGCTACAACCAATATTGACGAAATCGTGGAAAGTTGAAGAAAATTGCGCCTGCTGCTATCGTCTACCCTATGCGCTTAAATCATGCATCCATCTTGAGCATCATCATGGGTCATTGGTAGAGCATGAAGAGAGCCACATTTTCGTTTAAAATTATTTCAAAATGATCATGTGTAGCTCCTATAATGTCAAAAAACCAAGCTGCCCTCAGAAACCCTAATTGTGACTCCATAATCAAACTTCACCAAGCTCAAAAATCTCATCATTTTCTCTCTTCTGCCACTAGAACAACCCACTGCCACTCAGATCTAAAGGTTCTAGCATCAAATCAAGAAGGGGAAGATCTGGATCTAAAAGAACTTGGAAGGTTTGTTACAGGTTTGAAAGACTCAGGGAAGAAACATATTGTATATTGACACTAGTTTTAGTGATCTAAACACTTGTGTCTTTTGACACATCTCAATCAACTCTTCTGCTGCTTAAATTTGATAAGTCTAAAGCTCATTTGTTGCTGGTCCCTCAAGTCTAACATGGGCAAAGATTCTCCAACTGCCCATTTCAAAGGAGTCGGGTTTCATACCTAGCAGGCCCACACCAAACTGATCCTGATGAAGAAGGGCCTCTGGGCCATTACAATTAGAAAAGAAAATAAGCCTCATGATGTGGATCTTGCTGTCACTTGGCAAAAGAACGATGATAAGGCTCAGGCCATTATCAAACTAGAGCTAGACGACAGCAATATCCACCATGTGGATAACTGTGAGACTTCACAGGATACATGGAAGTGACTTGACACTTTGTTCAATGCACAGTCTAAATCATCAAAGTATGGTCTCCTGATTGAGTTTTTCAGGCTTGAAATAAAGTCTAGCACATCACTTTCCACACATCTAAATTACATGGAAGGACTTCTAACCCAACTTGCAGGAATCAACATTAAAATGGAAAAAGATGTTTGCATTGGTGTTCTTCTTAAGAGTTTGCCTCCTGCATATAATAATGTATCAACAAATCTAATTAATATGCCAAACCCTGAACTTGTTGATATCCAAGCATCACTGTTAGAGGAGGAAAAGAAGCTAGAAACTAAGGAAGAACCAAGTATCTCTAGAGATGAACATGCATTATATATTGGCAACAGGTATAAAGGCAATAAGGATCAACTCTTCTGTGACTTATGCATAAGGGCTGGAAACACCGAGAAGTTTTTCCATGCCAGAAAGAGTTCCCAAAAAGGCCTATCTAGTTTCTTTCAAAGAAGAAGAAGAAAATAGAGCAAAGGAAGAAGAAGAAGAAGAAGGATACCACTAGGAGAAGGACAAACCTCATCACTCCTTCTATTCAAATAGAATTTTTTAGTTTTATATTTCCTAGCCCTAATGCCTCAAACATAAACTTGTAAACTCCTCAGTTAGCCTTGTACTATAGCCTCTGTACACTTTGTGAGGCCCTTATTATAGCCTCTGGATGTCCATCATGTTTATGGTACCCACACTTAACCTTTTTCTACAACAATCTTTGGTGTTTTGCCATGTTTATGGTGTGCCCACACTTTGCAGGTGTTGCTTTCACTAAAGCCTCTATATGCTTTGTACTTCTGGTTGTGATTGAGGAGGGGTGTTGAAATATTTACAATCACACCTACTTTAGTCCCTTTGTGAGAAGTAGTGAGGGCTCAGGAAGACCAGAATCCCATATGCACAGTAAGAGAAAGTACCACCACTCAATTCCTATAAAGCATTGTACTTGCACTCTTTTTCTAATGCAATGATAGTACTCTTTTCTTTCTAGTAAAGTGTCATGTCACTGTCAATACACAAGATTGTGTTTATGAGTCCAAGTCTCAATCTTGGAACCTAATTCACTTGTGTACCAATTTATCCTTGTCAGGTTCAATGTCTTCATGAGTTTCTTTTTCCTCTTTCAACCTCCCTAGCTTCCACATCTTCCATGCTCTAGATCCCACATATTGTAACAATGATGCAGTTTTTACAGATGATTACTGGTGTGCTTCCATGGATGAGAAGTATATAGCCCTGGCTGAAAATGAGACATGGGAATTAGTTGATTTGCCTGAAGACAAGGTTAAGTGCAAGCCAGATGGTTTGTTAGAATGCTATAAGGCCAGGCTGGTTGCAAAAGGGTATGCATAGCAATATGGCCTTGACTATGAGGAGACTTTCAGTCCGGTGGCTAAAATGGTAATAGTTAGAACTGTCATTACTTTGGCAGCATGCAAAGGCTGGAAATTATGGAAAATGGAAGTCAAGAAGCCTTTCTTGAATAGTGATTTGGTTGAGGTAGTATATATGGAGCAGCCTGAAGGCTATGTTCACCCCGACTTTCCTACACATGTATGTAAGCTAAAAAAGGATTTATATGGACTAAAATAGGCACCTAGAGCATGGAATGCTCAGATCAACAGTTATTTACAGCAACATGGATTTAGATTGGATGATGCAGATGACAGTCTATTCACAAAGAAGACAGATCATGGATATGTGTTTCTAAAGGTTTTGTAGACGATCTTATCATCACTGGAGAAGATGAAGAGGGAATTGCTGAAATTAAATCATGTTTACAGGCTGAATTCAAAGTCAAAGTCCTTGATGAGCTGAAGTATTTTCTTGGAATTGAGGTAGTATCTACACCTTAAGGTATATGGCTACTACAGAAGCAATATGCTCATGACATGTTACAAAAGTATGGTATGAGTGAATGTAAGCCTATGGAGACACCTCTTGATTAGAATGTCAAGTTGCAGATTGATGTTGGGAATGACATAGAGAATGTGACCATGTATCGACAGATGGTGGGCAGCTTCATATACTTAACTATTACCCGCCATCCTGACTTATGTTACACAGTGGGGCTGATTAGTTAGTTCATGCAGAAGCTTCGCAAATCACATTTAGATGCAGTCAAGAGGATTATGAGATATGTAAAGGGTACTACATATTATGGGTTGTTTAATGCATATGGAAAATCTCTTACTGTTGCATTGTCTAGTACCAAAGCTGAGTATAGAAGAGTTGCCTTAGCGTCTTGCGAAGCAGTTTGGTTGATGAAACTGTTCAAAGACTTGGGAATACAGCTGGAAAGTAGAGTGAGATTGCATTGTGATAACCTCAACAGTGTTATGTTGGCTAGCAATCTTGTCTACCATGCTAGGTCCAAACATATTGAGGTCACTACCATTTCATCAGAGAAATGGTTCTTACAAGGCAGATTGACTTGATTCATGTGAAGACTAAAGACTAGGTAGCAAATATATTTATCAAGTCTCTTGGTAAAGAAAAGTTCATATACTTCAGATAGCTACTTTGAGTTTATCAAATGGTTTGATCTTGAGGAAAAGTATCAAAATATCAAGCTCCCATTACTCTTCAATCAATCTATCTTTATGTGTGTGACTAACATTAGCTGGATACATTTGTACACGTGTGTGACATTCAATAAGTCGATGTAATCAGTGACTTAACCACAGCAAGGCTTGGTTAGTCATGCCTATGTGTGTAAGTTTCTTTTAGATAGTATGATGGAAGAATAATAAAATAAGAACAACAATGAGTTGAGACTCATCTTCCATTCCACTCTCTCTCTCTCCCTCTCTTCCAACAACTATGTCATGTTTAAGAAAATTAGGGATTTGCCATCCCAAAAAGTTGATGTAAAATATTGCTAATGGCAACCACAATTTGTAGGGGGCTTGGACTCGATTACACATTATAACAACCATGCTAACCTTCCCCACACATGTAGCTTTGTATGTCTACACACTCTTAGGGTATGCTGTCAAAATTGTGGGAGAGAAGGAAGGAGTCTCGCTTGAAGCTTTCTTGCTTGCACAATGGGGGAAGACACACAAGGGTGGAGGCTGAAAACAGTTTTCCTCTTCTTAGTTGTGTAAGCCAAAAGAACTCAAGTACAAAGAAATAGAAGAACCCTATATATGGGCCTCAAACCAAACTCAACTAACTAAGGTGGCATACTAACTGAGCCACGAACTAGAGTAGATAAGGATAGCTATCATGTAGCTATTATTCATGGGCGGTGTACCAACCGCGTCTGCAACTGACAAGTCGGTGACATAAATACACAACGGTCACCCTGGCGTATCACGAGTGGAGCTCGATATCTCAACACTCCCCCTCGAGCTCAATCCCAATTCCTGCACACCAAGCAGGTTTCTGAACTTGCGCAGCTTCTCTGCGCCCAATGCCTTCGTGAATATGTCAGCTATCTGATCCTCTGTACTGACATAAACTAGATCAATAAGACCTAGTAAAACCCTCTCTCGCACATAGTGATAATGCACCTCAATGTGCTTTGTTCTAGCATGATAGACTGGGTTATTTGCCAAGTGTATACTACTCATGTTGTCACAATAAATGACAACTGGCCCATCTGTAGACTGATGCATATCATAAAGTAGCTTATGCAACCAAGCTACCTCACATGCAGCCATTACTGCACCCCTGTACTCAGCCTCTGTGCTCGACAAGGCAACTGTAGGCTGTTTCTTGCTGCTCCAAGTGACTGCAGCACTCCCAAAAGAGAACACATATCCACTGGTAGATCGTCTATCAGAAATACTACCAGCCCAATCAGCATCAGTGTGTCCATGCAACTGTATCTAAACCCCAGTCTCATAAAATAGTCCATACTGCAATGTGGACTTCACATACCTGAGTATGCGTCTAGGCGCATCCAAATGTGGTTTCCTTGGAGCCTGCATAAACTGACTTACCAATCCAACAGCATAGCTCAAATCTGGCCTGGTAATAGTCATATAAATCAAACTTCCTACTATGCGTCTGTACATAGTAGGGTCTTCTAGAAGCTCACCTGCATTTGTGCTCAGCTTCACATTCTGCTCCAAAGGAACTGAAATAGGCTTACAGCCTGTCATCCCATATTTGGACAGCATGTCCAATCCATACTGCCTCTGCAAGAGCTGTATCCCACTTGGTGATCTAATCACCTCAATGCCCAAGAAATAACGCAGCTCTCCCAAATCCTTCATCTCAAACTTCTACTTCAATAGCATTTTCACATGAAGGATATCTTCATCACTGTCACCTGTCATAATCAAATCATCAACATAAATGACAAGTAGCATAATACCTTTCTCTGTTTTTCTCACATAAAGTGAGAAATCTACCTTGGAAATCTGAAAGCCAATAGTGACAAGATACTGTCCTATCTTGTCAGACTATGCTCTAGGTGCTTGCTTCAAGCCATACAAGGCTTTCTTCAACCTACAAACAAACTCAAGATGAACAGCATGCACATAACCTGGTGGCTGCTCCATATAGACCTCTTCTTGCAAATCACCATGCAATAAGGCATTCTTTACATCCATCTGATGTAAAGACCATCCCTTTGATGCAGCCATAGCAATGACTGCTCTTACGGTTGCCATCCTTGCAATCGGACTGAATGTTTCTTCATAGTCAATGCCATATGTTTGTGCATACCCCTTGACTACTAATCTTGCCTTGTATCTATTCACAGAACCATCTGCATTGTGCTTCACCTTATAAACCCACTTACAGCCAATTGCATTTTTACCTTTAGGCAAAGGTACCAATTCCCATGTAGCATTTGCTTCCAAGGCATCCATTTCTTCATCCATGGCTTTCTCCCATTTTTCTTTTCCCATGGCTTCCTCAAAAGAAGTGGGTTCTGGTTCTTGTATCACTTTAACCATATATGCATAGTGAATGGCTGTAAATCCATCATATTTCAGCCTATCCACAAGATACCTAGCTCTTGTAGACCTGCGCAAAGTAGGTTCACTCCCAGGTGCTCTCAAAACATCCCTGGTCTTCCTTACTCCAGGTGTAACAATAGAAGGAATACCCAACTCATCATCAATGCTCTGTTCTGAGCCACTGGATTCACCATCCACATAAGAGTGACCTGCATTCACATCAAACATGGGCTGATCAACCTTCTCTTTTCCTTTTCGTGATACTTGCATACCACTATCTGCATTACTTTGAGAAGATTCTCCTGATCTCAATCTGCCTGTCCATGGCGAAGAATGTGAACCACTACTAGAGGACGCTCCAGGTCCACTAATATTTTGTGATTGCTGCTGTGAATTTTGTGCAGCATTACCATTATTTGCATCTACATCATCAATCACATTTACTGGTTTATACCAGCTACTCATCTCATAAAAAACAACATCTCTGCTCACTGTAAACTTACGAGTAGAAGGGTTATAGCATCTATACCCTTTTTACTGCAGAGAGTAACCAATAAAGATGCACTTCTCAGCTTTTGGATCCAACTTGGATCTCAACTCATCTGGCACATGTACATAGGCAATGCAACCAAAAATTTTCAAATGAGAAATATCTGGTTTCCTACCAGTATACCTCTCCTCTGGAGTCATTCCATGTATTGCTACAGTGGGAGTCCTGTTCATTATGTAGACTGCTGTAGCAACTGCTTTAGCCCAATAAAAATCTGGCAAGTCTTTTTCATTGAGCATGGCACGAGATACCTCTCCAATATGCCTATTTTTCCTTTCTGCAATTCCATTTTGTTGTGGGGTATGACTGCGTGAATATTGCTGCTTTATGCCATGCTCTTGCAGGAACCTTGCAAACTCATTTGAGAGGTACTCTCCCCCTCCATCTGACCTTAGGTATTTTATCTGCAAGCCTGTTTCTTTTTCAACCATAGCTTTAAGAGTTTTGAAATGCCCAAAAACTTCACTTTTTTTTTTCATAAAATACACCCAAACTTTTCTGCTATAGTCATCAATAAAACTGACAAAATAATGACAGCCTCCAAGAGATGCATCTTTAGTTGTCCACACATCAGAGTGGATTAATTCCAATGGCTTCTTACTCTCTTGAACATGTCTAGGAAATGGTTTCCTTGCCTGTTTTCCAAACTGGCAGGCTTCACATACCTTATGCATTTCTGCAACCTTGAATTTCGGCAAACCTGCAACAATATTTTGGGCCTGCATTGATTTAAGTCGTTGTAGATTAACATGACCAATGCGTTTATGCCAGATATCAATATCTGCGACTACACCGGTCCCATGTGCAAACATTGCTGCACTCAATTCAGACATGTCTGCATCCAATGTAAACATTCTGCCCTTCTTCTTTCCTTTTGCTATCAAGTGACCTTTATTTTTCATATCCTCAACAAAGCATCCATGAGGTTTAAATCTGACCTGCAAGCCCTGATCAACCATTTGACCAATAGAAACCAGATTCTTGGTGATATTTGGGACATGAAATACATCGGACAGGTATTTCTTTTTCCCATCCTGCATAGACAAGGGTATTTCTGTCACTGCAAAGAACACAGCTTCAGCCTCACAAAGGCAAATCTGCAAAACTGACGAAAGTGGTATTTGACCACACAGTCACTTCCTAGTGACGATTTTGCATCAACAGGCAACAAGGATGATTCTGTAACTCCCAATGTCTCTGCGCACAAGCATACGATGCAATTTCTATAGTAACTTTTCACCGACCTGTAGAACAGTGGCTGCACAGTATAAAAGTGGGCCTTTTCCTGAGTGCGTGCAGAAAACTTCCGCCTCCAAAACAGGCCCCGAAATGGCCTCAAATCAAAAAAATAAGGAACCTAAGGTGTTTGTTAAATTGGGTTAACAGGGTATAAACCCTAACCCAAGGATAAAAGGATTTTAAAAAAAAAACCCTTGGGGATCTTGCCAAGTCGCAATTGATTCCGGATCAAATGCTGGATGCATTCGGAGAGATGGATTCAAACCTTAGCAGTTGGCCAAACAAACGACCACTAGATTGATTGTGTTTGTATAGATAGGAGCACTGTTTGTAGTGCTTTGCTCAAGGAATAAAAGATGGAAAAATAATTAATGCTTCAGGTTGAAGGTCTGGAGGGAGAGGCAGCATCAGTTACCCTCGACTGTCTTCCTGACCCTATCCAAGGGGGTTGTTAGCCGTGGGGTACAGGCGTTTCACTTGTAGGAGGTTCTTTCTGTGTCTACACTGTTGCAGAGTTTGTAACAGTTGAGTGCTCATCATCAAAAGCCAATTTTAGATCGGTGAAGACCACAGCTGGCATCGTGATGAAAGGGCACCCTGTGTTTGATTATGGTCTACTAGTTGGAGGGCAGCAGTCTGCTGTCGAGACTGTGTGATTCAGATCAATGCTTCTATTCTTCACTTGCGACTTAGGACCGCTGGAGTGAATGGAGGATTTGCTCATTGCAGGCAAGCTGCCAAAATAGAACGAAATTGGTGATCATTAATCACAAAACAGGAGCACATTTTCTTCCTTAATAAAAAAACCTTTGTGTTGCTGCCGTCAATCCCGTTGTCATTAGCTATGAATCATCAACGACCTCAAAGGAATTTGAACCAAGAAGCATGTACATCAATTCTCAAGATGTTGAAATCAGACTGCGCCGTCCTGTTCCGTGGATCTACCGATTGGAGTTTTGAGGGTGTGCTAAGGATCAGAAGGCAGGTATAAACGCTGCAAGATCCACCCGCTTGAAGAAAAGAGGAAGAAAATGCCTCAAGGTAAATCTAGAATCCATCGGCAGACCGCTCCTTCTCTGGCGTAAATTCTTCCCTCCCTCAGCTATTCGAAAATCTCCCCATTTCATAGCACACTCGGTGTGTCTGTAGAGATCATCTCTTCACAAGAGCTCTAAAAAATCTAATCAAGACGTGCTGTTTCCATCAAAAGAGAGCTCCCTCTCACTGCCTCATATGAGAAACCATTCCCAGTTGTCTTCAAAGCAGCAATATGCAAATTCTGTAAGAATCTTCGCATCGAGTGTGTGTGGATCCTGTAGTGTGATGATATCATCTTTGCTGAAAGGCTCCTCTGTTTCCAAAAGATCCTTCCCGTTCCTTTTGTTTCACCTCCCGCTTCCTCTTACCACGTTACCCTGAAGGCTTGCTCCCAAAAATTCTAAAAAAAACCCTTTTTGAAACCAGGCTGTCCCGTCCCAAAACAGTGATTAGGAAACCAATTTTAGCATGAGTCCAGTAGTGTCTTTCCACCAATAAAAAAACCCAATAAGCTTTTATGCTTTTGAGGAATCTTAAAATTCCTATTACAAGAGAACTACTCCACTGCACATCTGCTTGCTCAAGTGCCTTCGCAATTGTCATCACCACCATAATCTTCATTTCATCCAGAAGTTCCAGCACCATTTTAACTCTGTTTGCTTTGGCAAAACCATTAATGACGATTTCAAAGGTCACCCTGTTTGGCGTCATATGCATGTCCTGCATCATTTCTTAAAGATCATCATTGAAATAATCAGCTTGATAATGTCCTTTAGCATCAGTTTTTTCATATTTTTCTAATACACACACATCATGCATCCAAACAAAATCATACGCATGCACTAAGGGAATATATACATTGGATGCGGATTATCAAAATGCATCACACAAACAATGAATCACACACAGAAATTAACACAAATGCACAACAAAAGAAATGGAGGTGTATACGACTCGGATGCGCAGCAACACGACACCGGTCCCTTAATTCAAAAGGTATATGCCTTACTTTTTGACGTACGGGCGGGTACCTTTCTTTACAGGAATAGTATGCATAGCTAGACTGGGAGGAATACCCTGAAGTTTGTCATAGCTCCAAGAAAAGATATCGCGAAACTCTCAAATTAAGGACACATAATCCTCTCTTTCTTCTGAACTAAGCATGGACCCTAATTTAATTGGCCGCGAATCATTTAGTGTACCAAGATCCAACTCAATAACGCCCGCGTTTCTTATTCGATCATGAGGCTCTATCGGCTCATTCAAGGTTATCTGATAAATATCCTCCCCTCTTGGTGGGTGGGGAGGGTGAGCACCACAAGTGCCAAGTGTGATAGATGTTGTAGGGGGGTGATAGATAGTGATCTCTGGGCTTTTTAAAATGTCAACATTGACTATTGTATATTGGGGAATCATATTGAGGAGGTTAACATCGTGTGTGGAGGGCTCTGAATGGGTCATCAACATGTAAAGAAGACACCTTCAAAGGGAGTTTTGGCCCATTATCACTTGGTGGTGTCTCACGTGTGATGTGAACCTTGTATGGATTACCACCAAGTTAGAGAGCCCCATCCAAGTGGTGAAGTTTCCACCTATCTCGGGGAAGTTACTATATGTATATCCTCTACATCACGTGCGTTCGAGACCTATTTATAAATATCCTTATCTGTGAATTTTTTCTAAATAAAACATAACCCTTTTCTATTCAATCGGTAAATAACCCTTTTATATTACACTCTTGTGTATGTAAAAAATGTATAAAAATAGTATTTTAAAAATACCTTATTTTGAACCCACGTGATGCACACATATATTCATGAGTAACTTACCCGAGCCACCTATCGCTTGGTTGTGACCCTGATGGGCGGCTAATGTCAACATTAGTTGACTCTCTAATCTACAAGATTTTCTCACCTCCTAAACAAAATTCTCACCCTCACCACATACAAGGGTCATGATCATGTGATATAGGATCCCTCTATCATTGAGATGGGAATCTCTCACTTAGTATTGACCCATATGAGGTTCACCACACAAAGGGTCACCACCAAGCAATATGGTGCCCTCCGCCCTTGGGAGGGGTCTTCTATAGCAAAAGTGATGGTGGGAGAATGAGAGAGAAAGACAATGAGACAATGAGATGGACAATGAACCATATACTTGTAATTCACACTTTCTTATACACTTGCATTGTAATATGTAAGAGTACACACATATATATAATGAAGGTGTGGATATGTTAGGTCTTCTTAGTGATGTAATCCTCCACATATTTTAAATCCATTTATCTAGTTCCCCTAAATATCTAGATATTGTCTTCCTAGATATTCTCTAAGTACATGTTCATACGAGTACATTCTAATATTCTAACATTCCCCCTCTCTAGAAAAGATTAACGATATCTTCTAACATTATTCCTCTCTTCTCAAAAGAAAATAGGATTTTCTTTTGTAGTACAAAGTCTTTCTACCAATCATTTTGGCTACAAGAGAAATAAGATCACAATGATGACTATAGTATGAGATTTTGCCCTTGTTGTTGTAGAAGATATATATCAATCTTTGCTTGCAATGATTTAAGGGATGTAAGCTATGGATGAAGATCTTCAGGCTTTGGTTGATGGATACCTTGATGAAGAGTTGATTGCCGTAGTTTGCTTCATGATAGACTTGATAAGATACAATCTCATCATCTAGACAAATGATGTATTTCAATTGAAGCTTGATAGTTGTGGGGTGAAATAATGGTGAGAGCATTTTTGTAGATTGAAATATGATCGCAATGTCATTAGATACCATAGTAAGATAGAGATTGATAAGGTGCTTGTGATGTGATCTTTGAAAAGGTTGCTGATAAATATGGAAAATATAAAGTAGCAAGTGATTGATGAGGTAATTTAAGCATGCTATCTTTGAGAGGACTCCAAGAGTTGAGCATCATAACTTTAGTAAGAGTATACTTAGTGCCATTATGCTCTTTTATACTTACAAAGTAGTTTGTACCAATGTGCTCACGCATTTCTTTGTACTTAATCCATTCCTTTCCCCTCCTATGGAAAGCTAATAAAGTTGGCTAATTTGAGAAAGATACAATTTGTAGATGATTTTTTATTTTTTCGGACTTCTTTTTTTTTCGAAACTCGAGTAGGTTGAGTTATAACTCCAAATTTTTTTATTCACCAACATTTCTTAGGTATATCGAGATTTTGAAGGCTCTTTTTCCATTCATGTAAAGTAATATTGAAATAAATATATTAAATTTGCCATAATATTTATAAGTTATGGGATTTATATAGAAACACATGGTATGTGTTTGGTGTCACAAAGTTTGACAAGAAAGTCCCCACACTATGCGATTCGTGACATGGTATCAAAGTGGTGCCAATGTGAGAGACTAGCTTTGAAGACTAAGGTGACTGAGAAAAGGCAAGAATTTGAGTAACTAAGCAATGGCTGAGAAGTTCCCCTATTCTTTGACTCTTTCTCTTAGATACTGCCTATGAAGGCATGGATAGAACAAAGAACACATTTTTGATGAATTTAGGAAACTTTTAAGTCTCATTTTTAATTATTTAGAATATTGAGACTCAAAAAAAGATGTCTTTAAGTCACCCAAAGCTATCATTTAATACATAATTGAAAACCTTATGAAAAATGGAATCTGTTGAGCTATGAAATACCAAATTCAGAGCCATGATGTGAGAGTTATAACAAAGAGAAAGTTTTAATAATGAGTCCTAAACTTGTGAAAATTTTCCAAATTCACTAATGGCATATTAGAGCAAAAATCTCAAATTGTTTTGAGATTTTTTGTGCAAGTAAAGCACTATATATTTAGTAGATAGGTCCTTTGGAGCTAGCTCACTGCTTTTTTAGCCATTTGAGGTCATTTCAAACCCTATTTTAGATCCGCAAGGTTGGGATACTAGTTTTAGATTATGTTACAATTTTGGCTGTATTGATTGAAAGTGGGTGCACATGTTATAGATTTTGAATTTCTAAGTTTTGAGGTGTTTGCATGGAAGCAAACATAAGTTTTATCTACTAACAGGTTGCAGATTACATGTGTTATTGATGAGTGAGTGAAAACGGCTACTTAGTGTATTGTTTTATACTTATTGTGAAAGGTTACAGAAGAATTGCTTGCCATTTTGTGTAAATTTTTAATAATAGTAGAGAATAGTGGAAAATCTATCATTGAGAAGTTAGATAAAAATAACTACCCATCATTGAAGTTTTGTGTGACAAACTTTCTTATTGGAAAACATATCCATGAGTTCGTTTTAGATGAAGAAAATGAGCTAGAGCTAAGTAATCCTACAACTACAGAAGAATCAAAGGCATGGAAAGAATGAAATACAAAAGACAAAAGATAATGTATTGGCTATCTACAGCCATTGATCTGCAATCACTTTTATGTGTACACAAAAGCCATTTCTAGTTTTTTATGAGTTGATCTCTCTCATTGATCACTATAAAGAGATCAATATATAGGGTGAATAATCTAAAAGTATTGAATAGGTCAAAGCATTTCACTCAAGTTCAAGAAGAAAACATAGCAGATCCTCTTCAAGAGGCTATGGTATGGGACGTGCTAGTGATAACTAACAAAATAGGTTAAATTAGTAGTTTAGTGAAATGTAGGTTTTAGGGGTCTATGGAAACTTTAGAGGACGTTGAGACTTTAGACACAAGGGAAGCTCCAAAGGAAGAGATGAATGGCAGAATAGAGGTTCTAACAGTTTAGTGAAACGTAGGTTTTAAGAGGTCGTGGAAACTTTAGAGGCAAGGGAAGCTCCAAAGAAAGAGATGGATGGCAGAATAGAGGTTCTAGAGATTCTAGTATTTATTATTAACATTGTGGCAAAACAATCATATTGTTTCCCAATGTTATGCTAAGGAGGATCATATTTGTAGTGGTAAATTGCAACAAGGAAACTATGCATCATATTCATGAAGGAATAAAGATAGAAATAAGCTTATGTTTGTTATGTGATAGTTGATGAATGCTACTATAGGAAAGGGGACACATGATGATGTATGGTATGTTGATTCCAGTGTATTGAATCATATGACTAGCCATGCTAAATGGTTCCGAGAGATGCAGGATCCACAAAGTCTAGGTTATGTTTAGATGGGTGATAAATTATGCCACCCATTTTTACCATTGAAAAAGTTTCCTTGTCCTTGCATGATGGTTAGACAAAGAGTTTGTTGAATGTATTACATGTGCCATCCATCACAAAGAATTTAGTGTATATGGAACAAATGGTAAAGTAAGGACTATATGTTTGATTTAAAACAAAAGTTTATTTTGTGAAATACTTTAATGATAAGTACATGTTAGAAATCTACGGATGTATTCATGAAGGGAAAAAATTATGTATTTGAGCACTTCAAAACTTGCAAGGCTACTATTAAAACAGAATCAAGATTCAAAGTTAAGTGCTTGAGATGAGATAGAGGGGGAGAGTACCTCACTAATGAGTTTAGTGACTTCTTGAGGTCTCGTGGGATAAAGAGACAATTTAGTTTTAGGTATGTTCCACATCAAAATGGAAAAAATAGGCATATTGCAGAAGTTGCATGAGTGTTGATGGAGCTAAAAAGGATTTGTCAAAATATTTTAGGTCTAAAGCTATTTATACTATTGTCTACATTATGAATAGAACTCTAATATAGCTGTAGCTCATGGAATGGTCCCCAAAGAATTCTTTATAGGCAAGAAGCTCAATTGACACACTTAAAAGTGTTTTATTGTATTGCATCTGCTCATGTGTCAAATGAGTTGTCAAGGAAGCTTGATCCAAATGCTGAAATTTGTATTTTCATTGGATAGCCTTTAGAGAAAAAAGGGTATTGTTGTTATAACCCTGTCATAAGATGATAATGATCATGATAGTTATGTGCCAAAAGAAAAGCAAGAGACATGTTGTCAAGATAACTTGTGCATATGTTGGAAGACACCAGGTCTCTAGTTATGGGAGTGAATAAGAGTAGTAATGGATGGATAGATATATATGATGTTAGAGATATTCTTAAGAAGGATTAATGGTATTAAGAGATTAGACATATTCTTTTATGAAAGTAGAGATGATGATAGAGATTACATAGAGTAGAGACTAAGGAGAGATGAAACACCACACATGCAAGAGATAAGAGGCTCAAAGTATCCCAAAATCAATCCTTCATTAAGATATTCTATTTATAATGAGTCTCCCCTTCACCATGTTTTGTTTCACTCAATTATACCCAAAAACTCGCACCAAATACTAGCTTCTACTTTGTGGCTTAGATGGCAAATTATCTGATGGTGTCATTGGGTTTGAAAGGGGGGTAAAACCCCAAGATACCTAATGAAAACTCTCTCGGATCGCTCTGTCTCCCTCTTCACCATCCGGAGTGTTATGACAACACCAAAATGACGTGTGCTACTATCCTTTTTAAAACTTAAATCAAGCAAATCATATATGCTAGAATATGCATAAAATCAGAATTCAAAGTATATTTGACTCCCACAATCCTCTTCTCTCTACTGTTTCAGATTTTGCATTCATTAGGTAGGTTAAAAGGATTTCTCATGTGTATTTCTTTATGATAAAAGCAATACCCTCTGCCTTGGTAAAGAATGCCACCTTCTCATAAAGAATATAATATCTAACTTCTTGGTGGCGAATACCATAGCCAAGAAAATCTTCTCCAAATAGTTGTAACAAAGCTTTAAAATTCCCAACTTCCAACTTGTGAATGCCATAGGATGATAAAGTTGTGCCTTCCAAATTTGGATTAGGCAACAACTAATACTATGCCTTGTCATAGCTATGAATATGTAGAAAACCTCACCCCTTTTTGCAGCTTTTAAAACTCAAACTTTGGATAATTTCATTTTAACATGTTTAAATGCCACTTTGCATGATTTTATCCATTCAAAAACATGGCTGTGAGATAAAAGATTTGTCAATGTTAACAAACATTCATCCAATGCATTAATGAATTGTTGATAATACCCCATAGATGAAACCAAACTATGAGCTTCCCTAGGACAAGTGGGTGGACTTAGAGTCACAATAACGGCCACCTTTTTAGGGTCAATTGCAATACCAACTACACTCACAACATGACCCAATAGAAAACCATAAGGCACCGCAAATACACACTTCTAAGGATTCAATGCTATACAATACTCATGACATCACTTGAAGTATATGTGTTAGAACAATAAACTATCTATGACGGGTCATGGTAGGTGCCCCCAAATCATCTATGAAAATCTTGAGCTCTTCAAGGAATATATCAACAAATGTCTTGTCAACCATTCTTTGCCAAGATCCAAGAGCATTGCATAGGCCAAAAGGCATCACATGGTACACAAAAGTACAAAAAATTGTAATGAATATCATCTTCAACTTATCCTCTTCAACAATGGCCATCTGATTATAACCCGTGAAATAGTCCATGAAAGAGTATATCTCTCACTCTGCTAGGTAATGTAAAATTTGATAGATAAAGGGCAACAAAGAATAATAGCCCTTCACTGTCTGCTTGTTCAATACCTTAAAATCAACACACTAGCAAATTTGATTATTTTGTTCTTTCTTATTACTATCGGTGAGCACCATTCCATATGTTCAACTGGAAAGTTCAAACCAGCCTTCCTTAAATGTATCAATTCCTCAAAAAGAGGCTCTCTCAATGCAAAAGGTTTATATTTGACATTTTGCCTCACTAACTTACTATCTTCATTCAATGGGATCATATGCATGGCAATAGAGGGGGGGGTCCCCTTTAGTTCATCATAACTCTATGCAAATATATCCCTAAACTCCTATAGGAGTGACACACAATCTGCATACTTATCAGCATATAACATAGTATTACCAAGTTTAATGGGGTTAGGATCATTGGGAGCGGTCCCAAGGTCTAGCTCTATCACATTAGCAATATGTGTCCTATCCTTCTCCTCTATTGGCTCATTTAAACATACTTGATAAATCTCCTCAATAGTAGAAATCTTTTTAAAATCACTCGAAACTGAGGTTCTAATTGGCTGAAGTTCCCTCAAGTACCATTTTGTAGTAGGAGGTATTCATCTAACTAGTGCTCATGGTAGGCATCCAGAATTATTCTCTTTAACCCATGTCCAAAAATTAGTTAACCAAGTGGGATATCCACTAAACAATCGAAAGGTAATATTCACATATGTTTAAGCAACAACTGATAGCCTGGCCTCCCAGCAAATTGAATAACAAAAAAGTCAAGGACAGACAACACCATGTTAGAGAATTTGGGAATTTCTAAAGTCTCAATTTTAAATAAGTTGTAAATATTTGACCACGTGGCTAAATCTTGATCCATATTTGAAGGAATTTGGGAAGGTAGTTGATATAGCATTTAGGGTAGACTCTAGCTTTAATTAAGACAACAAGATTTGACCATGTGGTCAAATAATAAAGGTATTGAGGCTTTCCAAAGTGCATGGAAATTTTCAAATTCCCTAATATAGTGTTACACTCAATATTAGCAACCATCACATGTACTTGCATTACCATTCCTTTTTATTATCTTAGGCTATCATCGGCCATTTTTAAAACCATCGTGATATCCTTTTGGATTGGTAGACCTAGCCTCTCCAATAAATCCATACTCATAATGTTTACAAATGAGTCAAGGTCCACCACTGCATTGTCTATTAAGATTTCATCGACATATGCATGCACCCTAGGGCAGTACTTTTCTACATGATCTCACCATTCACTACCCACTTGATGGACACTAAAAGGTTCTATGACATAACTCGTTCATAGGATTTTCTTGAACTCCTTATGAATGTTCAGGGATAGTTGGATTAGTTTTAGCAGATTGACATTTGGTTTAACTTCACAAAGCATGTTTGCTAGGTTAAACTCATGGATGTTTTCCACCAACCACTCTTTTGGCTTTTTGATAAGCTTAGTACCCTCCTTTTCTTTTGAACATAGGCTTTTCTAAGATAGTGATGTTTCTAAGATCATGGTAGCATCCCTGCTAGGTTTAGGGTTAACTTTTCTTGTACTAGGGTCATCTTTTTTAGGGTCTTTCAATTTATCATCTTTTAGTTTTTGGCTCCTTATTACTACCCTAACATTTTTAGGAGATAAACACTCGCTAATTGGCAAAGTTTCAACTAGACTTACCCCATTGGGCATTTCCTCAAGTGTGGCTTTATCCTTTGGAAAATTTCCTTAAGACCCTCTCCTTTAGTATTCTCTTTATTCGCATGATGGTTCACATGCCTAGATTGTTGATTGCCTTGCTGGAGAGAACTAACTGTACTCCAATAGGTAGTGGCTAAGTGACCAGACTTTCCACATATATCACATTTGACATTAGGACAATTACAAGCAAAATGCTACCCACCACATCACTTATAGTTGAGTGGTGATGGGTATCATCGTGATTTCTAGTACCCATCAGTTTTTTTTATTCTTTAAGAAATTAACATCTATGGTGATGTGGAGGTATTGCTTAGGGATTATATCCATATAATGTTTCATCATATCTTTTACTTCCTCTATAATGTTTGATGTAGAGAACTCATAACCACTGCTTTTAGGAGCTACACTCTCACTAGATTGCACAACTTGCAAAGGGAATGCTACTTGTACTAACCCATGGTTTACAAAAGGAGCTCGTTCACTTGCTACTAGCTTAATGGCATTTAGAGGAGGTGGCAACAAAGGCACATTTTACATCATGCTTTCTCTACCATTCGGGTTGGTTGTCACATTGGTGCTGATCGCACCTTGATCTCCAATTACAAATCTCAAATTATTTCCAAGACTAAGGCTTGAATTTAAATTTTTCCTCGAGGTGGTGTAGGCCATTTGTGGGGAGGACTCTACTTCTTGTGCTTGGGTTATAGCAGTATCTATAATCGCTAAAGGGACCCTATTCAACTACACTTGAATATTAAAGTCCAATTCACACAAGAAATATTACAATTGGGCAATAGGTGGGATAGGAATAGAGGCTTGCAACTTGCGAAAGACCTCTTTTATCTTCTCGGCATATGCTCAGGCGTTTTCATGAGGCTCCTGACATATCACATTTAGAACATGTAGCTAATATTGTCCACCCCTCTCACGGGAAAATTCCCTACAAAAAGTTGCAAAGAATAGATCAATTATGGTACACCAACTACTAAGCCATGACACCACATTTGTAGCCTTCCCTTTTAGAATCATGTTGAACATCATAAGATGTCCCCCGTTCTAAATTTGGCGATTAAACATGAGTTTCAAGAACTCACTTATGTGAAGCTCCACATCCTCCTTTGCTAACCCATTAAAGATGGGTAAAGGGTATCATAAAGTTGGAAAATCCAATGATTCTATAGCAATTGCAATAGGTTGCACCATAACAATCATCAAATTTACTGTAGGAGTTTATGATGATGTGACTATAACTCCACTTAAAGTGGGCTGACTTACTGGGAGAAGGGGAGCACTTGAGCTTACTCCTCGTAATAAGTTGTTTGTGGCCTTAGGATCACTAAAACCTCTCCCTCATAGGATTATTATGCTACTACATTGAGAGGGAATACCTCCTAATTATTTCTACCCTTGTCATCTAGCCTTTCAACTCTTTCTTGTTTTTGGATCTCGGCTTCACAGTGTTTATTGAGAAATAATGAGTCTATCTCGGTGCTCTTTGCCATAAACTAACAAACTTGTCCCTTATCAACCAAGATTCAAAACCATCACTTATTAGTGGCTTCCAAAAAATGCATCACCTATCAAGACCAAAAATGGGCCCGACACTGGCTCTACAAATCTAGTCGAGGGCCTCCTAAACTTACCTAAACAACCCCATAGCCTCATGGCTCAACAGCATATAGACACTATGAATTGATTTATACAAAGAATGCATTTGTAGATACCATCTCTAAATTTTAGTCCAATGAGATGCCCTTTCCAACTCCAAGCATAGGGAGTACCCAAACATATCAATGACTAGCACCTTCTAACACAAACGTAGGGAGTACCCCCTAGTTTATTGTTGTGGCTACACTACGGCTCTCCTATAACCTAGGGATTAGCCCCAAGATATGTCCTCTCAAGATAAAGCACATATGCAACATGGTCCTCTCTTTTAATGAAATATTCCAAGAGATAATTTAATCCTTACCACATCAACCCCCAAAAGAAATGGTCACACTAGTCCTACAACTTAGGGAACCTCAGACTCATCATGGGTCAATAATCTAAAATCAAATACTATATATCTAAGAGATAACTCTCTGAAATACCATGTATGAAAATGTAGATGCAAGGTGAATGTTACAAGTACTCAAACAAGTAAACTTATAAATCAATCAATGTGGATGTGCACAAACAACCCTTTCATAGTAGCCTATTGCATCGTTGCCAAGGCAGCACTAGAATAACCCTTGCTACACTCGTTTTTAAGACTTAAATTAAACAAATCCTACATGCTAAAGTATTCATAAAATCAAAATTGAAAGGATGCTTAACTCCCACAATCCCATTCTCCCTACCATTTAAGATTTTTTTAGGATTTATATTACTGTGCTTTGTATGATTTAAATTGATTATTCTAACATCATTTTTTATCTTTGCAGGTGGCATTTTCAGGATGAGTTGAGAGATGAGCAATGAGGAGTTACAGGATATCTTCACATGCATATCTCCAGACCAGATCGCGAGATTCAAAGATATGGTAGCCCAGGAGCTATCTCGGTCTTCGTTAGGGCGCTCTGCTAGATCTACTTCAGTGCGATCTGATGCTTCAGCTTTGAGCAGACGAGCTCGATGCTCCAGACTTGGGCCAGAGGAAGGGAGTCCTTTAGGGTTAGGGGGATGATGCAGAGATACGGATGCAGTGAGCCTACGGTTGACACAAGATACAAGTGTAACTCCTCGCTCTCATGGTGGTTCCAGGAAGTGTGGCTCAGGCTCAGGTGGATGCTATGGAGGCACGGACGTGGTATCTCCGTCTCGTCGTTCAGCTAGAGTTGCATCACCTCGAGGATTTGTCATACCTGTGAGGACGTCTACTCCAGTTACTCTTGCTTTTGCTGAGCCGTCAGTAGTAGGTGGCACCCCTATGGGTGCCACTTCGAGAGATATTACCGCGGTCGGTACACTGGATGCACAGGGGTCTCCTGGATATGCCAAAGAGCGTGGACGAAGATGGGAGAGGACCCATCTTAGGCTGACCCTAGGGGGATATACATATCTAGTTGATGATAGGTCATGAGCCATCATCATGAATGATGAGGGGAGGAGGGTGATGGCTCGCATGAGAGAGTTGTGCCAACAAGTTTTTCGGCACAACGTCTTAGATCATTGAAAGAATATACCGGAGGGGAGCAAGGACTACATAGTAGCATCCTTGCATGAGGAGTTTCCGGTTCTAGCCTCAGTAGATAGATTTTCTAGGTGTTGGATGATGGATTGTATGCGTGCATATATGTCACACAGACGATCCAACACATGCAAGGCAATCAAGAGTGGGGCTGCAAAGCCCAAGTGGTTAGATGCGAACGACTAGCGCCGACTGAGGGAGGAGGCTATAGATTCTCCAGGACGTTGGAGTCAGCAACGTGAGGTGGCGAGGGCACAACTCGAGGCCAGAGTGGTCCATCATCTTGGGAGTGGCGGCCACAGGACATATTTGGAGGACTTTATGAGTTTTTCTTTTGTTTTGCTTGTTTATTTTTTTGCAATATCCTTTGTACTGACAATCATGTTTTTAAGAGTTAGCATTTTGTTTTCTTTGCAGCACTCCATTACAAATCGCAATCCAATCGGCCTTGAGACTCGATATGCAGAGAGGCATGGTCTCACTTCATTGATCGACCAATTGTATAGACGCAGCGGCCCTGTAAGTCACTCATCTTTCTTGTCCGTAGTTACCATGTTTAATTAGAATGCATTATTATATGGTGGACTGATGTGTTGTTGTTTCTTTTTTTGCAGAGTCCGTTCGATGCTCCTTTGCGACAGGACGAGCTTTCGAAGGCTGAGGATATGTAGCTCGCCCTTGGATCCCTGGAGCTCACACACCTTTATTTTTGGTCGCCTGATCTATGTAGACATTTTCTATGTATTAATGATATCTTGTCATGATTGTACCAATCGCTTATTATGTGATCATGTATTTATTTTATGTATCAGTGTTATGATTTCAGTATACTTTGTTTTTGTTTGCAAGCGTAGTGTACACAGTGCAGAAACTATTTTGTATGGCTCTAATAAAGCACACAGTACTATATGTGGCAGGACAGCTTGCTACCCTGCCACAAATTTTTCTTCCCTATTACCATCGCTATTAGCGTCGCAAATTTACTGCTCATGTCGTTATTGGCATCGTTATTTTAGTTGCAAACCGTCGCTATCAGAGTCGGTATTGGCGTCGATATCAACATTGCAAATGCGACGTTGATACCGATGCCAATATCGATGCTGATAGCGACGTTGATACCGACTGTTCTATGGCGTCGCCAATAATGATGCTTTTTGCGACGAAGGGGAAAAAAAATTTTATTTGCATTTTTGTCGCTTTTAACGTCGGTATAAGGCCTATATCTTGTACTCTCTCTCTCTCTCTCTCTCTCTCTCTTTCTCAAAATGTTTTGAAAATCATCTATTCATTTTTTTGAAGTATCCATTCCCCTCCTATTCTATGATGTATTGTGGGGTTCACACCAGTCTTGACTATAGTATGTTTATAGTAGAGCCCCTCCATGCTAATTACATGGACTTAGATGTGGTGGGGCTCTTATATATCCATAATTTATACTAAACACAAGCGTTATAGTTGGCTAAATGGATTAAGAAATAGCTTAAAATTTTTCGCTTTATGTGTTACTAGTTGATATACATTATATTATTGTGCCTATGAAGGTCAAAGCACATTGTTTTTATAGGTGTTTAGCTTCTATGTGGGGTCCATGTAAAAGTTTCATATGCTTTTCATGTAGATATTTTGGATACTTTTGTACACGATCAAGTATAGATGAATTTTTACAACCCATTTTGTGTGATGTGAATGGAAATTATATGGCTATAAATGTCTACATGCATTTATATACATAAAGGGAGTCATTGATAATAAGCACAAGTACTACATACACCTTGATGTAAGCATATGATCAATGAGTGACACAAAACTTACTTATTGTATAAGCAAGATCTTGTTAGATACACTTTTTGGTATGATACCCATGCCCTTACTATTAGGGTGAGGAAGATTTTCCTTTTCTATGAAAGACCAAAAAATGCATAAAATCTTATTGGTTTCTTTAGTACAATTGATAGATAGTGTTAATGGTAGGTTCCCTTGAACTATCCACTTTGAAAATTGAGTATTAATGTGAAATCGATCAATTTTTTTTCAAAAGCCTTCAAAACTTCTAGAAGAAGTTTGCAATCTTGTTCTTAGTAACAAAATACTTGGTGACACAAATAGAAAACACAATAGTGTGCTTTAAAAAATTCTTAATGACAAAATTAAATGAAGACACATGTGATTTGATTCAAAAATCCCTCCAAAATTTTGTTATGAAAAGTTTTTGTACCTCTTACAAAAAGCACTTTTCTTGAACTTGTGTAGGACCATGCATCTCTTCTTTTAATTGGGCACCATCATTCCCTTTTTCATTTAGTTGGAAAACAAATAAAGTATTAAAGAATGTGACAAGGAGGTAGATGATGAATGACCACACACACACACACACACACACACACACACACACACACACACACACACACACACACAAACCGAATGACCTTCTTCCCTTTTATAAAGTGGATTAAGCATGATCTCTCAAATATGTTTATAGTTTTATTATTATTTTAAACATCAAGAAAGAAAGTGATAGCTTTTTACAACCCTTGAAAAAATGAGTAAAGAGGTTTTTGTATCTACTACTAGAAATGTTTTTATGAACACTGCCATGACCATCTCTATCTTTTCTTTAAATATCAAAACATCATTGTCTCTTTCATTTCTTGAAAAAAGATATGAAGCATTTAAGAATGTAATAATAGATTAGATTATGAATGACCTCTCTCTCTCTCTCTCTCTCTCTCTCTCTCTCTCTCTCTCTCTCTCTCTCTCTCTCTCTCTCTCTCTCCCCTTTATTTCTTATTAGGTGCTCCATGCCTGGGCACCGGGGATGGCGGTACATGCCATCTTATGTTTGGGGCTTTTCACCAAACTTTGAAGCACCTATCTTGTTCTCTTGTTGCTAATTTACATTGAAGCTCAAAATACTTCCCTATAAATGTAGCAATATATTTATATATTTTTTAAATATGGTATTAGGGTGCATTTAAAATCAAACTAAGAATGTTGTTCCAAATTCTTACTTAAATAAGAATGTCTAGATCCTCTTGGTGATTTGCGCCATTATTTTACCATGCTTCACACCAATGTTCTCTCGATGATTTGCTTTGCGCCTAGATTCTTATGGTGCTTCATGTTGGTGTTGTTTTAGTGCTTTGCACTTGGGTTTTAGGTTTGAAGGATTGTTGTCAATAACAATTAGGGAATTTCATGCTTAATGTACATTTCATGTGGTAAGAAGGTTATGGGTGGTTAAGTTACAAGGAGGCCAACCATATATTAAATTATGTGGATGATTTATATGCATGCGTCCTTTTGTCTACTATCATAAGTTCATCATTTTTCTCTCCCCTCTGCTCATGCCATCTCCTCTTTGGTGCTCTCGAATGTCCTATCATCACATATTGATTGAATTGTAGATAATAATCACTCTCTGCTCTCACTATGATTATATGTTATAAAGATGCCTTAGATTTTCACCGGCTAGAACTACCCTTAGTATAATAGTAGAGTAAGAACAAGGTAAATAATAGTTGCTTGTCCATGCACTTAGTTCATGATATGAATGTGTGTGATCATGAGACATGCAAATGTCATGGGAGCTTTGATCCATGTGCATTTGCTGATACTCTTTTATTGGAATGAAGAAACTCCAAGTGATACTCTTCTCTTGGGCAATCATGGTAAATGAATAATAAGATGAATGCTTATATGGTCAACTCATTCGTCAATATATCACTGATCGAGATACACAAAGAGAGAGAGAGAGAGAGAGAGAGAGAGAGAGAGAGAGAGAGAGAGAGAGAGAGAGAGAGAGAGAGAGAGAGAGAGAGAGAGAGAGAGAGAGAGAGAGAGAGAGAAAGAGCATTGTTTGGGTGGCAGCTTGGATTGCAAGGTATGCCTTGGGTAGTGTTGAGAGACAAAGAGAAGGGTTGGAGCAACAGAGAGGAGCCATGTACTCTCATTACACATAACTAAGTGAATAAAACACACTAAAGGTCTTATAGACCATTCAAGCACAGCCTAAAGTCACCGACTTATTTAATGTCCCACACTTCCTGATACAACTAGACATATTATAGGTGGCAGAGTGTCTATTACACACAAACACTCCCCCTCAAGCTCAAGTCAGCCTCTGCACACCAAGTAGGTATCAAAAAATACTAAACTTATCTTTACCCAAAGACTTGGTAAAGATATGTGCAACCTGGTCATCAGTCTTCACATGCATAATATCTACTTTCCTTATAAGAACCATCTTTCTGATAAAATGGTAGTATACCTCAATGTGTTTAGTCCTAGCATGATAAACTAGATTTGTTGCTAGTAGTAAACTATTGATATTGTCGCATAACAAGGTCACTGAAGCATCCACTTGTCAAGAATGTGGGAGAGAAGGAAGGAGTCTCACTTGAAGCTTTCTTGCTTGCACAATGGGGGAATACACACAAGGGTGGAGGCTGAAAACAGTTTTCCTCTTCTTAGTTGTGTAAGCCAAATGAACTCTCATACAAAGAAATAGAAGAACCCTGTATATATGGGTCTCAAACCAAACTCAACTAACTAAGGTGGCATACTAACTGAGCCACAAACTAGAGTAGATAAGGATAGCTATCATGTAGCTATTATTCAGGCGGTGTACCAACCGCGTCCGCAACTAACACGTCGGTGACATAAATGCACAACGGTCACCCTGGCGTATCACGAGTGGAGCTCGATATGTCAACACTCCCCCTCGAGCTCAATCCCAATTCTTGCACACCAAGCAGGTCTCTGAACTTGCGTAGCTTCTCTGCGCCCAATGCCTTCGTGAATATGTCAGCTACCTGATCCTCTGTACTGACATAAACTAGATCAATAAGACCTAGTAAAACCCTCTCTCGCACATAGTGATAATGCACCTCAATGTGCTTTGTTCTAGCATGATAGACTGGGTTATTTGCCAAGTGTATACTACTCATGTTGTCACAATAAATGACAACTGGCCCATCTGTAGACTGATGCATATCATAAAGTAGCTTATGCAACCAAGCTACCTCACATGCAGCCATTGCTGCACCCCTGTACTCAGCCTCTGTGCTCGACAAGGCAACTGTAGGCTGTTTCTTGCTGCTCCAAGTGAGTGCAGCACTCCCAAAAGAGAACACATATCCACTGGTAGATCGTCTATCAGAAATACTACCAGCCCAATCAGCATCAGTGTATCCATGCAACTGTATCTGAACCCAGTCTCATAAAATAGTCCATACTGCAATGTGGACTTCACATACCTGAGTATGCGTCTAGCCGCATCCAAATGTGGTTTCCTTGGAGCCTGCATAAACTGACTTACCAATCCAACAGCATAGCTCAAATCTAGCCTGGTAATAGTCATATAAATCAAGCTTCCTACTATGCGTCTATACATAGTAGGGTCTTCCAGAAGCTCACCTGCATCTGCGCTCAGCTTCACATTCTGCTCCAAAGGAACTGAAATAGGCTTACAGCCTGTCATCCCATATTTGGACAGCATGTCCAATCCATACTGCCTCTGCAAGAGCTGTATCCCACTTGGTGATCTAATCACCTCAATGCCCAAGAAATAACGCAGCTCTCCCAAATCCTTCATCTCAAACTTCTGCTTCAATAGCATTTTCACATGAAGGATATCTTCATCACTGTCACCTGTCATAATCAAATCATCAACATAAATGACAAGTAGCATAATACCTTTCTCTGTTTTTCTCACATAAAGTGAGAAATCTGCCTTGGAAATCTGAAAGCCAATAGTGACAAGATACTGTCCTATCTTGTCAGACCATGCTCTAGGTGCTTGCTTCAAGCCATACAAAGCTTTCTTCAACCTGCAAACAAACTCAGGATGAACAGCATGCACATAACCTGGTGGCTGCTCCATATAGACCTCTTCTTGCAAATCACCATGCAAGAAGGCATTCTTTACATCCATCTGATGTAAAGACCATCCCTTTGATGCAGCCATAGCAATGACTGCTCTTACGGTTGCCATTCTTGCAACCCGACTGAATGTTTCTTCATAGTCAATGCCATATGTTTGTGCATACCCCTTGACTACTAATCTTGCCTTGTATCTGTTCACAGAACCATCTGCATTGTGCTTCACCTTATAAACCCACTTACAGCCAATTGCATTCTTACCTTTAGGCAAAGGTACCAATTCCCATGTAGCGTTTGCTTCCAAGGCATCCATTTCTTCATCCATGGCTTTCTCCCATTTTTCTTTTCCCATGGCTTGCTCAAAAGAAGTAGGTTCTGGTTCCTGTATCACCTTGACCATATATGCATAGTGAATGGCTGTAAATCCATCATATTTCAGCCTATCCACAGGATACCTAACTCTGGTAGACCTGCGCAAAGTGGGTTCACTCCCAGGTGCCCTCAAAACATCCCTGGTCTTCCTTACTCCAGGTGTAACAATAGAAAGAATATCCAACTCATCATCAATGCTCTGTTCTGAGCCACTGGATTCACCATCCACATAAGAGTGACCTGCATTCACATCAAACATGGGCTGATCAATCTTCTCTTTTCCTTTTCGTGATACCTGCATACCACTATCTGCATTACCTTGAGAAGATTCTCCTGATCTCAATCTGCCTGTCCATGGCGAAGAATGTGAACCACTGCTAGAGGACGCTCCAGGTCCACTAATATTTTGTGACTGCTGCTGTGAATTCTGTGCAGCATTACCATTTTGTGCATCTACATCATCAATCACATTTACTGGTTTATACCAGCTACTCATCTCATCAAAAACAACATCTCTGCTCACTGTAAACTTACGAGTAGACGGGTTATAGCATCTATACCCTTTTTGCTGCAGAGAGTAACCAATAAAGATGCACTTCTCAGCTTTTGGATCCAACTTGGATCTCAACTCATCTGGCACATGTACATAGGCAATGCAACCAAAAATTTTCAAATGAGAAATATCTGGTTTCCTACCAGTATACCTCTCCTCTGGAGTCATTCCATGTATTGCAGCAGTGGGAGTCCTGTTCATTATGTAGACTGCTGTAGCAACTGCTTCAGCCCAATAAAAATCTGGCAAGTCTTTTTCATTGAGCATGGCACGAGACACCTCTCCAATATGCCTGTTTTTTCTTTCTGCAATTCCATTTTGCTGTGGGGTATGACTGCATGAATATTGCTGCTTTATGCCATGCTCCTGCAAGAACCTTGCAAACTCATTTGAGAGGTACTCTCCCCCTCCATCTGACCTCAGGCATTTTATCTGCAGACCTGTTTCTTTTTCAACCATAGCTTTAAGAGTTTTGAAATGCCCAAAAACTTCACTTTTCTTTTTCATAAAATACACCCAAACTTTTCTGCTATAGTCATCAATAAAACTGACAAAATAATGACAGCCTCCAAGAGATGCAGCTTTAGTAGTCCACACATCAGAGTGGATTAATTCCAATGGCTTCTCACTCTCTTGAACATGTCTAGGAAATGGTTTCCTTGCCTGTTTTCCAAACTGACAGGCTTCACATACCTTATGCATTTCTGCAACCTTGAACTTAGGCAATCCTGCAACAATATTTTGGGCCTGCATTGATTTAAGTCGCTGTACATTAACATGACCAATGCGTTTATGCCAGATATCAATATCTGCAACTACACCGGTCCCATGTGCAAACATTGCTGCACTCAATTCAGACATGTCTGCATCCAATGTAAACATTCTGCCCTTCTTCTTTCCTTTTGCTATCAAGCGACCTTTATTTTTCATATCCTCAACAAAGCATCCATGAGGATTAAATCTGACCTGCAAGCCCTGCTCAACCATTTGACCAACAAAAACCAGATTCTTGGTGATATTCGGGACATGAAATACATCGGACAGGTATTTCTTTTTCCCATCCTGCATAGACAAAGGAATTTTTCCAATCTGCACAATAGGATGTGCAGTATCATCACCAGTCTCCACAAATCCTGGTTTTTCCATTTTCCTTGCATCCTCCATCCATTCTACATGACCTGTCATATGGTTTGATGCACCTGAGTCAACATACCATACATTGTTGCTTTCTTCTGCACTTGTCACAGAATTGTTCATGTGCTGCACCATAAACAAATGCTCATTTCTGTCATCACCCTGTGTACTAGAAGATGCATAATTTCCTTGTTGCAGTTTTCCATTTATGATGTCATTCTGCTTTTTGTAGCAGTCTTTAGCCATATGTCCCATTTTACCACAATAGTAGCATTCAACATTACTGTTTGCATTTTGGCCTCTTTGCCATCCACCACGACCTCTTTGGCTCCCCCTGCCTCTAGAGTTACCACGTCCTCCTCCATAGGACTGGTTTTCTTGAGTTTGCTGCATATTCTGATTTCTACCACGGCCTCCAAATCGGCCTCCTCTACCTCTGCCTCTACCTCTTCCAGCATTTGAGTAGAAGACAGCTTCTTTTGAAGTTCCTCCTGAAGAAGATGCACCACCATTTCTCTGCTCCTCAGAAATTAGAAGAGCAATCAACTCTTCAAAATCAGGAAATCTTTCATGGACGGAAATGGATGTCCGAAACTGTGCATAATCCTTTCCTAGACCATTCAAGGTCACAGAAACTAAATCATCATCTTCCACTGGCGACCCAATGGAAGCAAGTGCATCTGCAATCTTCTTCACCTTCATGTGGTAGTCATTGATGCTCATATTTTCTCTTTGCACATTGTGCAACTCTTGCTTGAGCTGCATTTTCCTGGCTTGCGTATTTGTGCTATACATCTTTGACAGAGTATCCCATGCCTCCTTTGGCGTACTTGCATCTTGAATATGCACAATCATAGAGTCGGAAATGCTGATAGACAGCCAATACATAACTTTCCTGGCTCTCTCATGCCATGCTTTAAATGCCTGCATTTGCTGTTGATTGGGAACATCAGGAAGAACTGGTTCTTCTTCATTTCCTGCAACAAATTCCCAATATCCTTTTCCCATAAGAAAATTCGTCATTCTAAACTTCCATGCTTGGAAGTTGTTCTTGTCAAGCTTTTCAGTGACAATCTGTGAAAGAGAATCAGATGCCATTACAGAAGACTGCAATAAAGCTCTCTCCCACAGTATATACTGCCCTCTTGCTTCACCGCGAAGGGCGTCTCAACCTGAGACAATGCACTCCTGCAATTTCCGGCTGTGCTACCTGCAGAGATCTGCTCCCAAAACAGAAAATGAAAGCAACACTGCTCCTCTTACCAGAACACCGCGAGCTTGGCTTGCTTTCTTGAGCTCCTTACCACGAACAAGGCTCTGATACCATGTCAAGAATGTGGGAGAGAAGGAAGGAGTCTCACTTGAATCTTTCTTGCTTGCACAATGGGGAATACACACAAGGGTGGAGGCTGAAAACAGTTTTCCTCTTCTTAGTTGTGTAAGCCAAATGAACTCTCATACAAAGAAATAGAAGAACCCTGTATATATGGGTCTCAAACCAAACTCAACTAACTAAGGTGGCATACTAACTGAGCCACAAACTAGAGTAGATAAGGATAGCTATCATGTAGCTATTATTCAGGGGCGGTGTACCAACCGCGTCCGCAACTAACACGTCGGTGACATAAATGCACAACGGTCACCCTGGCGTATCACGAGTGGAGCTCGATATGTCAACACCACTTGTATGTCCAAATCAGGCATAAGCTTGATCAGCCATGCAGTCTCACATGCTACCGATGTAGCACCCTTGTACTCTGTCTCAGTGCTAGACAATGAAACCGTAGGTTGCTTCTAGCTACTCTAGTTGATCATTCCACTTCCAAATCCAAAGGCATAACCACTTGTAGATCTATGATCATATAAGCATCCTTCCCAATCTGCATCTGTGTATCCAACCAGTGTCAAGGGCTTAGCTTCTATACAAAACAACTCATAATCTACGGGGTGGACTTTACATATCTCATAATTAGCCTAATAACATCCAAATGTGGCTTTTTGGGCTTCTCCATGAACTGACTTATGAGCCCAAAAACATAACTCAAGTCAGGTATGGTGATGGTTAAGTAGATCAGACTTCCAACCATCTACATGTACATAGTCACATCATCAATTTCAACTCTAGTGCTAATGTCAAACTTGACATTCTAATCAAGAGATGTATCTAGTGGTTTATAGTCAGCCATGCCATATTTCTTTAGCATTTCCATGGCATAGTGTTTTTGCATCAGTCATAAACCATTTTCAGCCATGATCACCTCAATACCAAAGAAATACTTCAGTTTTCCTAAGTCTTTCATATCAAATTTAGATTTCAGCATCTGCATAACATGTTGTATCCGCAAGTCATCATCACTTGTGATCATCAAATCATCAACATAGATAACCAACACTACTAAATCTTTGTTTATCTTTTTCATAAACAGATTATGATCATCCCTACCAACAATGAATCCCAAACTTTGCAAGTAATTACTGATCCTTGCATGCCAGGCTCTTAGATCCTCCTTCAGCCCATATAATGCTTTTTCCAGCTTGCATACATAATGCTGAAAATCAGGGTGTACATACCCTTTAGGCTAATCCATATAAACATCCTCTACTAAATCACCATTGAGAAATGCATTCTTAACATCCATCTGTTGAAATTTCCAACTTTTAGCATGTCGGGACATGAAACGGGCCTAACATTGGCTATAAGCACTAATCGGGCCTCTATAACACTCACAAGAAAACCCCACACTGCCTCACATCCAGGAGCATCCAAGGGCACATTACCCTAATCACTACTAGAAATATTGTGTTTGTAATGAAGCGTAGTCCAAAGATTGCCCTTCCTTACTACTAAGAGGGAGATCCCCCACATCTTGGTATAATATACCACGTAACACAAAACATAAAGGAGACACCCCATCGACTGAATGCAATGGCCCCACTATAACTCTCTCCTACACCGAGAGGATTGGCCCCTCAATGCACTACTCTAACATAAAGAACACACAAATAGTCTCCACTCTTATATATTTTGAACAATCCAGGAGATTTGATATTTCCTTACCAAGCTTGCCCCAAGAAACCATTCATATACCCTTCAGCTCGAGTTCCCTTACACACTCCACGTAGGTCAATTTTTACAAAGCAATTGCGATGCGTCCAGGTTTCATACCATGTTATGCTCAATGCAATTGTGGATTACCATTGTGCTCAAGCATTTTTTCATTAGAAACCAACTAAGTGAAGTGTAAAAACAACCCTTTAATGATTTTCCATCTAATCTTACGTGCAGCATTGATAGAGCAGCGAATTTCTTCATGCTACTAGTCCCCTTAATTCAAACGATAATCCATCCTATATGTTATACATAGATAAATAAATCATAATTTTAATAATTTTCATCAACTAACCACTCTAACAAACCATCTTCCCCTTTCATGTTTAAATTTTGCATTCGTTGGGTAGGTGTAGAGTTCATTTTCATGTAATTTTTCATATAAAAATCGGTAAAACCACACTATAACATAGAAACATGACTTGACTGAGGCTTAATCCTCGTGCTTTAGCCTTGTTATATGCTCACAAATATGAATGTATTTTTCTCTAATTTTTTGGCAAAAAACTAAATTTTCTTTATTTTTCCTATTTTTTTCATTTATTTATTCATAAAAATGAGATATTTCAGAATTATGAACTCTCACTGATCAAGGACACTCAACATCATTTCCATATTCATTTTGATCCCATATCACCCCAAAACACTCAACAAAAATCCCAAATTCCATTACTTGTATCAAAATCACAACTTAGGGTTTTGTGTGTTTTGTGAAAAATTATTATATCATTGTATTTTTTGGTTTTCTTTCATATTTCAGAGAGAATGCGACATGAGAAGTCAAGAAAAACCAAAATCAAGCACTTTCTTCAATCATTTTCCATAAAACAAAAGAACTGCTCACTTCCTCATAGAAACTACGACTTCGAGGCTCGTATCTCGTAGATGGGCACCCGCTAACACTTCTTCCTTGCCACTAATGCACTCTCTTAGTCCAATCTAGGTCCTTCATTGCTCTAGCATCATCATTTGGTCCGGATTCGTCATCGCAACCCCCCCTCTTCTCTCTTGAATTGATGCATATGAACAGCCGCAAAGATGAGAGAGGAGAGAGAAATACCGAATTTTCAAAATTCTTAATACTCCATGAAAATTAGAAAAGTCACACACATCTTCTTCCTCTATCTACCTTGATCAAGAATCTCTTCTCTCTTTCTTTAAAACGGATCATAATTGAAGCGTCATCGATGAGATTTAAAAGGGCCGCAAAGAAAATTGCCCCCCCTCTTGTTCGTCAGTTTTTTAGTTTTCTTAAAGGCTTTTATTAATCCTAAGAGTATTAAATTCAAAATAATTGGTTTGGTTTTTTTTTTGTTCACAGTGTCCCTAAGTGAATATTTTGGTTTTGAGCGGGCAGACGGATTCGGATTTGAAATCCGTCTGGACGGGTGACTTCCTAGCATCAAAATTCATCAACTTGGCCTTCATCGCACATTTTTTGGCTCCTAAATCTAGTAGCTACTTTGTAATGACAAACCTTGCTAGGATTAAATGGGGAGTGAAACGGCCTTCGATCGACGAACTGAGACTTGTGTTGGATTCTTGACGTCGAAATGCATCTAGGAAAACTCCAGCTTGACCATCCACCACCGTTTGATTTTACATGAAATTTTGGTATTTGGCACTTTTCGGACACTTCTTTGCTCCAAAAATCGCCCCAAATGCTTCAAGCATGGCTCGAAATAGGCTCCTAAAATCCAGCTCTCATTAGTGACAATGGAATAGGGCAACTAAGCCCGTCGAATCCCACAAACAAATCTACACAGAAAGAAAGCATCAAGCTACCACAAAAATTATAATCAACAAAGTATAAGAACAGCTCTCACCCTACCCCATGACAAAATCAAGGCATGATAATCTCCAAGGAATAGGCCCATCATAATCTGACAAAAATCCAAAGCGAGCCTCTAACCAACTTCTCAAACATGGATTGACTAAAAAGCCTAACAAATAGGTCATCCTAGTGGTGGTCTGAACTACCTACCTAGCTTAGGATAACTGGACCAGGATCTCCTACTAGGTAAGGACTCCTATAGCATGGCCATCATATTTTTCTCTTATAACACATTTTCCGTTCAGGGTTTCCCTACTCGGGCGTGTAAAAACAAGGGAGCTGAGTGTAGAGTGACCCAAGGAGAACAAGGCATTGGCCTTAGGTTGAGGCGACACTTAATCCTTTTTTAGTGCTCACTTTTATTTTCACTCCAACCTTCCTTTCTTTTCTTTTCTGCTAGCTACTACTCCTAGGAAGACAAGGCATCGGCCCGAGGTCTTTTCGTCCCCAAGAATCCACCAGGCCTTCACAAGGCGAGAAGAAACTACTTGTAGGAATGTTTGCCTTTTTTTAATTAAGGGGTTAGAACCCCTTTTTACACACCTCATTTTTTTTAAATTGATGGATTCAAAACTTTCTCTTCTTTTGATATTTTGGCAGGCTTCTCTAACTAGCTCACACTAATAAGGACTTCTAAATAGCTACCTAGTAAGCAAGAAGGATAGGGTCACCAGAACTACCTTTACAATTAAACCGACAAAAGTAAATACCTAGCAGTCTTCAGCTACATAAATAAATCAACTGGTTAGAAATCAATCCTAGCCTTAATTTATCACGAGTGCGCACTCTAAACTCATAAACTTTTATTAATTTAGTATGTATTTTGCGGAATCACCCATGTACACACTAAATTAATGAAACGCCCAAAAAGGATAGGCGTCCCCATCAAGGAAAGTGGCTCTATCCAATGTGACACCACGATGTGGCTTGTAAGGTTTCTAGCGGGGTGGCTCTGTCTCTGCCAGGTTGGTAGTGTCAGTAGGGTCAGCTCTGTAGAAGTCGTCTGTCACTGCTCCTTCTTGCACAAAGAATCCACTTTGTGTATGAGCCCCGGTCAACAAAGTTTACGAAATCCACCCTAAAACCTCACAGAATCCACTGTGGCACAGAATCCACCATGAAATATGCCTCTCGACATCAGTACTTGTCTTGTTGCCTGCCATCGCCGCCTTCACGGGCTGCGGCCGCAAGGATCTGCCGCCATCGACGCATGCTACGCCGCGCCATGTTGTTGCTGCCTCATCACCATCGCCATCATGATCATCATCCTCACCTCCTTCATCGTCAATCTCCTCCTTCCCAATCATTCTCCCCCATGTCACTCTGTCAAATAGAAGCTTCTTGGAAGCCTCTTTAGAAGCTTCCAAACAAGGCTTCCTTATACCCTTTTCACCCACACCATCTCAATTTTCCTAAAACCGTATCTGCTAGGGCCATGTCCCACATAGAATAGAAAATCCCAGGCAGAGAGGGTTCAATACTTGAAAGTAACCCAAGGGAAAGTTGCTGAACAAAGTATCTATGTTGTCTATGGTGTCAAGATTGTGGGAGAGAAGGAAAGAGTCTCACTTGTAGCTTTCTTGCTTGCACAATGGGGAAATACACACACAGGTGGAGGCTGAAAACAATTTTCCTCTTCTTATTTGTGTAAGCCAAAAAGAATTCAAGTACAAAGAAATAGAAGAACCCTATATATGGGTCTCAAACCAAACTCAACTAACTAAGGTGGCATACTAACTGAGCCACGAACTAGAGTAGATAAGGATAGCTGTCATCTAGTTATTATTCATAGGCGGTGTACCAACCGCATCTGCAGCTAACAAGTCGGTGACATAAATGCACAACGGTCACCCTGGCATATCACGAGTGGAGCTCGATATCTCAACACTCCCCCTCGAGCTCAATCACAATTCCTGTACACCAAGCAGGTCTCTGAACTTACGCAGCTTCTCTACGCCCAATGCCTTTGTAAATATGTCAGCTACCTGATCCTCTATGCTGACATAAACTAGATCAATAAGACCTAGTAAAACCCTCTCCCGCACATAGTGATAATGCACCTCAATGTGCTTTGTTCTAGCATGATAGATTGGGTTATTTGCCAAGTGTATACTACTCATGTTGTCACAATAAATGACAACTGGCCCATGTGTAGGCTGATGCATATCATAAAGTAGCTTATGCAACCAAGCTATCTCACATGCAGCCATTGCTGTGCCCCTGTACTCAGCCTCTGTCGTGGACAAGGCAACTGTAGGCTGTTTCTTGCTGCTCCAAGTGACTGCAGCGCTCCCAAAAGAGAACACATATCCACTAGTAGATCATCTATCAGAAATACTACCAGCCCAATCAGCATCAGTGTATCCATGCAATTGTATCTGAACCCCAGTCTCATAAAGTAATCCATACTACAATGTGGACTTCACATACTTGAGTATGTGTCTAGCCGCATCCAAATGCAGTTTCCTTGGAGCCTGCATAAACTGACTTACCAATCCAACAGCATAGCTCAAATCTGGCCTGGTAATAGTCATATAAATCAAACTTCCTACTATGCGTCTGTACATAGTAGGGTCTTCCAAAAGCTCACCTGCATCTACGCTCAACTTCACATTCTACTCCAAAGGAACTGAAATAGGCTTACAGCCTGTCATCCCATATTTGGACAGCATGTTCAATCCATACTGCCTCTGCAAGAGCCATATCCCACTTGGTGATCTAATCACCTCAATGCCCAAGAAATAACACAGCTCTCCCAAATCCTTCATCTCAAACTTTTGCTTCAATAGCATTTTCACATGAAGGATATCTTCATCACTCTCACCTGTCATAATCAAATCATCAACATAAATGACAAGTAGCATAATATATTTCTCTATTTTTCTCACATAAAGTGAGAAATCTGCCTTGGAAATCTGAAAGCCAATAGTGACAAGATACTGTCCTATCTTGTCAGACCATGCTCTAGGTGCTTGCTTCAAGCCATACGAGGCTTTCTTCAACCTGCAAACAAACTCAGGATGAACAACATGCACATAACCTGGTGGCTGCTCCATATAGACCTCTTCTTGCAAATCACCATGCAAGAATGCATTCTTTACATCCATCTGATGTAAAGACCATCCCTTTGATGTAGCCATAGCAATGAATGCTCTTAAGGTTGTCATCCTTGCAACCAGACTGAATTTTTCTTCATAATCAATGCCATAGGTTTGTGCATACCCCTTGACTACTAATCTTGCCTTGTATCGATTCACAGAACCATCTGCATTGTGTTTCACCTTATAAACCCACTTACAACGAATTCCATTCTTATCTTTAGGCAAAGGTACCAATTCCCATATAGCATTTGCTTCCAAGGCATCCATTTCTTCATCCATGGCTTTCTCCCATTTTTCTTTTCCCATGGCTTGCTCAAAAGAAGTGGGTTTTGGTTCTTGTATCACTTTGACCATATATGCATAGTGAATGGCTGTAAATCCATCATATTTCAGCCTATCCACAAGATACCTAGCTCTGGTAGACCTGCGAAAAGTAGGTTCACTCCCAGGTGCTCTCAAAATATCCATGGTCTTCCTTACTCCAGGTGTAACAATAGAAGAAATACCCAACTCATCATCAATGCTCTGTTCTGAGCCACTGGATTCACCATCCACATAAGAGTGACATGTATTCACATCAAACATGGGTTGATCTACCTTCTCTTTTCCTTTTCTTGATACCTGCATACCACTATCTGCATTGCTTTGAGAATATTCTCCTAATCTCAATCTGCCTATCCATGGTGAAGAATGTGAACCACTGCTAGAGGACGCTCCAGGTCCACTAATATCTTGTGACTGCTGCTATGAATTCTGTGCAGCATTACCATTTTGTGCATCTACATTATCAATCACATTTACTGGTTTATACCAGCTACTCATCTCATCAAGAACAACATCTCTGCTCACTGTAAACTTACGAGTAGAAGGGTTATAGCATCTATACCCTTTTTGCTGCAGAGAATAACCAATAAAGATACACTTCTCAGCTTTTGGATCCAACTTGGTTCTCAAATCATCTGGCACATGAACATAGGCAATGCAACCAAAAATTTTCAAATGAGAAATATCTGGTTTCCTACCAGTATACCTCTCCTTTGGAATCATGCCATGTATTGCTACAGTGGGTGTCCTATTCATTATGTAGACTGCTGTAGCAATTGCCTTAGCCCAGTAAAAGTCTGGTAGGTCTTTTTCATTGAGCATGGTACGAGATACCTCTCCAATATGCCTGTTTTTTCTTTCTATAATTCCATTTTGATATGGGGTATGACTACATGAATATTGCTACTTTATGCCATGCTCCTACAAGAACCTTGCAAACTCATTTGAGAAGGGCCTCCCCCTCCATTTGACCTTAGGCATTTTATTTGCAGGCATGTTTCTTCTTCAACCATAGCTTTAAGAGTTTTGAAATGCCCAAAAACTTCACTTTTCTTTTCATAAAATACACCCTAACTTTTTTGCTATAGTCATCAATAAAAGTGACAAAATAATGACAGCCTCCAATAGATGCAGCTTTAGTAGTCCACATATCAGAGTGGATTAATTCCAATGGCTTCTTACTCTCTTGAACATGTCTAGGAAATGGTTTCCTTGCTTGTTTTCCAAATTGATAGGCTTCACATACCTTATGCATTTTTGTAACCTTGAATTTAGGCAATCCTACATTAATATGTTGGGCTTGCATTGATTTAAGTCGATGTACATTAACATGACCAATGCGTTTATGCCAGATATCAATATCTGCAACTATACCGGTCCCATGTGCAAACATTGCTACACTCAATTCAGGCATTTCTGCATCCAACGTAAACATTCTGCCCTTCTTCTTTCCTTTTGCTATCAAGTGACCTTTATTTTTCATATCCTCAACAAAGCATCCATGAGAATTAAATCTTACCTACAAGCCTTGCTCAACCATTTGACCAATAGAAACCAGGTTCTTGGTGATATTCGGGACATGAAATACATCTGACAGGTATTTCTTTTTTCCCATCCTGCATAGACAAAGGAATTTTTCCAATCTGCACAATAGGATGTGCAGTATCATCACCAGTCTCCACAAATCCTGGTTTTTCCATTTTCCTTGCATCCTGCATCCATTTTGCATGACTTGTCATGTGGTTTGATGCACCAGAGTCAACATACCACATATCGTTGCTTTCTTCTACACTTGTCACAGAATTGGTCATGTGCTGCACCATAAACAAATGCTCATTTCTGACATCACCCTGTCTACTAGAAGATGCACAATTCCCTTGTTGCAATTTTCCATTCATGATGTCATTCTTCTTTTTATAGCAGTCTTCAGCCATATGACCCATTTTACCACAGTAGTAGCATTCAACATTGATGTTTGCATTTTGGCCTCTTTGCCATCCACCACAACCTCTTTGGCTCCCCCTGCCTCTAGAGTTACCATGTCCTCATCCATAGGTCTGGTTTTCTTGAGTTTGGTGCATATTCTGATTTCTACCACGGCCTCCAAATCGGCCTCCTCTACCTCTGCCTCTACCTCTTTCAGCATTTGAGTAGAAGACAGCTTCTTTTGAAGTTCCTCCTGAAGAAGATGCACCACCATTTCTCTGCTCCTCAGAAATTAGAAGAGCAATCAACTCCTCAAAATTAGGAAATCTTTCACGGACAGAAATGGATGTTCGGAACTGTGCATAATCCTTTCTTAGACCATTCAAGGTCACAGAAACTAAATCATCATCTCCCACTGGTGACCCAATGGAAGCAAGTGCGTCTGCAATCTTCTTCACCTTCATGTGGTAGTCATTGATGCTCATACTTTCTCTTTGCACATTGTGCAACTCTTGCTTGAGCTGCATTTTCATGGCTTGCATATTTGTGCTATACATTTTTTACAAAGTATCCCATGCCTCCTTTGGCGTACTTGCATCCTGAATATGCACAATCATAGAGTCTGAAATGCTGATAGACAGCCAGTACATAACTTTCCTCGCTCTCTCATGCCATCCTTTAAATGCGTGCATTTGTTGTTGATTGGGAACATCAGGAAGAATAGGTGGATAACTCCGAGTTCGTGTGTGGATAACACCGCGAACCTCAATGCCCAAGTTCTTAGAAATTGATTTTGCATGGAAAGAATGCATTTACGCATGTCTTTAATACACGTAGTCGAGTTAAAAATATTTGGAGATTTTAAACGCAATTATCCATTCGTTTATGAAGTTAGTGCATGTTATGCCTTTGAAAAATGCTTGCACTTCCAAGTTGCAATCCCAATCGCATATTGCATAAAAAGGTGGATTTGTTTAAATGCATCATTGATTTCCCGCGAAAAAGAAAAGCACATAAGGCATTGCAACTATGAGATTTATAATGACCGTTTCTTTTCTTTGCCTAAACCATAAAGATTGACAATTTAGGACTAACTCGTATCGAAACCTACGTTGAGTTTCAACAAGAACTATATCTACAGACCCTTTGTCCAATGCATTGAATTCATGATTTAATATGAAATGCATCTTCTTCTAAAACAACTTCGATAAAGAAGTTCATGCATGAGTGAATGTCAAAAGACTATTATTGACTTTGTTCGCCCTACAGCACTTAACCCAACCTAGGATGTAATTAACATCGCATGCAATATGCATGGTACTTTCAAGCAATGCAACTACTTAGACAACATCCAATGGACGATGATGATTATCTCATACGAATCCACAACTAGAAAATTATTACCTAAGGGATGCCAAGTCAAGACTTCAAATTCCCGAAGATCCTACCCACATTCAAGGAATGTTAGGGTTAGTTAAATGCAAGAACGATCTAGGGTTTTTACCCTACGGATCAACTGACCAAATACTAGACTTCCGTTTGTAATTTAGAAACCCTAGGGCCAAACGTTGTCGACTGGTAAGACTAGGATTGGGGTGGGTCAAAAGGACTCCCAAACCCTACATCTTGACCAAAGGTATTCTTGACCAAGGAATACCGTTTGATGGGGGAACTAATCTCGCAAGTCAAATGCGACTCCTATGCAACAAGTTGCAACGTCGCATGGTTTTATGACTAGATCACAAAATGGTATTGCCATCGAACGAGATTGGCAGGTTCTAAGTGCAAGTTTAATCTCCAAGAGGATGAGTAGTCATCCTGCTACATCACCCTTCCTTGGGCTGATTTGCCAAATTAGGAAAGGCATGTATCTCCTAGCAAGCACCGATGAAGTTAGGGTGACAAGGTTGCCCAGGATTTACTGTCTTAAGGGCTAAAGGCCTCTTCCGCAGCATATACTGCCCTCTTGCTTCACCGCGAAGGGCGTCTCAACCTGAGACAATGCACTCCTGCACTTTCCAACTGTGCTACCTGCAGAGATCTGCTTCCAAAACAGAAATGAAAGCAACACTGCTCCTCTTACCAGAACACCGTGAGCTTGGCTTGCTTTCTTGAGCTCCTTACCATGAACAAGGCTCTGATACCATGTCAAAATTGTGGGAGAGAAGGAAGGAGTCTCGCTTGAAGCTTTCTTGCTTGCACAATGGGGGAAGACACACAAGGGTGGAGGCTGAAAACAGTTTTCCTCTTCTTAGTTGTGTAAGCCAAAAGAACTCAAGTACAAAGAAATAGAAGAACCCTATATATGGGCCTCAAACCAAACTCAACTAACTAAGGTGGCATACTAACTGAGCCACGAACTAGAGTAGATAAGGATAGCTATCATGTAGCTATTATTCATGGGCGGTGTACCAACCGCGTCTGCAACTGACAAGTCGGTGACATAAATACACAACGGTCACCCTGGCGTATCATGAGTGGAGCTCGATATCTCAACATATGCCCAAGGAAGTCTAGTCTATGTTTTCAAGGTAGTCCTAATGTGAGCATTGGAACTTATTGAGATGGGAAGCTCAATAGTGAACATTGATGATGGATTGCGTAGCTAGATGGGTCCGCACATCTACATTTAGCATGTTGGTTGTCATTATGATATTCACATGGCCACTGACTTATCACTTATTATATTTAGTTTGTTACATCTACCTACAGCTGGCAAAGACATAGCGCCAATCGATTAGTGTAGTCAATTATGTACTGTTTGACTTAGTAGGCCACTTTCCTTTATGTTGTATCTTATCTATACTTTGTGTACATTGTATAGTGTGTGGAAGAAGAAGAAGAAACCAGCAAGAAAACGTTTTTGGCCTCCATCTCTCTTCTTGTGTTCTTGAGTGAGCTTCCTCTTGTGTATACAATGTGTGTTTGCCGCAGCACCTCAAGCAAGTCCCCCCACCACACGATTCTTGACATGGTATCAGAGTCGTGCACTGAGAGAGGCTGATTTCGAAGGCTGAAGTGAAGGAGAAGAAGCAAGGTTTGAGGAAGCAAGCAACGGGTAAGAAGCTCTCCCATTCTTTCACTCTCTCTCTTAGATAGTACATGTGGAGGCACTGAAAGTAGGGTTAAGTAAAAATCTCAGATTGCTGTGAGATTTGGTGTGTGAGTAGAGCAGTGATTTTTGGCATCTGAGGCCGTTTTAGGCCCCGTTTTAGAGCTGCAAGGTTGCGGACATCAGTTTTCAGGGTACACTGTGATTTCGACTGTATTGATCAAAAGTGGGTGCATAGATTACAGATTGTAAATTTGTAATTTTTGAGGTGTTTGCAAGAAGAAAACATAAGGTTTATCTGCAAACGGGTTGTAGATTACATGTACTATTGAGCAATCAGTGAAAAAGATTGCTTGTTGGTGTATTGCTGTGCACGTATTGTGAAAAATTGCAAAAGACTAGCTTGATGTGTTGTATTCTTCTTTGTGATAATGGTAGAGAACCGTGGAAATCCCATTATTGAGAAGCTCAATAAGAAAAACTACTCTTCATGGAAGTTTCGTGTGACGAACTTCCTCATTGGAAAGGGTCTTTATGAGTACATCTCAGGTGAAGAAAAGGAGCTAGAGCTGGGGATCCCTCCAACTGCGGATGAATTAAAAGCATGGAAAGAATGGAATGCGAAAGACAAAAAGGTGATGTACTGATTATCTACAGTCATTGATAATACTATGCTGGGACATATCAGGAATGCAGAAACTTCACATGCATCTTGGACAAATTTTTAGAGCATGTTTTCAGTAATACAAAGGCACAAAAGATTCAACTCAAGCAAGAGTTGAATGCCTTGAAGAAAGGGAAAATGTCTATCAATGAGTATGTTTTGAAGGTGAGGAGCATTGCAAATGCCTTAGCAGCGATTGATGCAATGTCAGATGATGATGATTTGGTTTCATCCACTCTGAGTGGCCTTAACAATGAGAAGGCATGGAAATCATTTGTTACTTCAGTATATGTACGGAAGCCATTTCCAAATTTTGATGAGCTCATCTCTCTCATGATTACTAAATAGATCAATACGTAGGGTGATTCGTCTGAAAAAAATTGTGAACATGTCTAAGCATTTTACTCGAGTTTAGGAAGGGGACGTGGAAGATCCTCTTCGAGAGGTCGTAGTATTGGACGGCTAGTGATAACCAGCAAAACAGATTCAATCAACATTTTGGTGAAATGTAGGTTTTTGGAGGTAGAGGAAACTTTAGAGGTAGGGGGAGCTCTAGAGGAAGAGGTGGATGGCAAAATAGAGGTTCTCAAAATTCTAATATTGTTTGCCATTATTGTGGCAAAACAGGCCATATTGCAGCAGCAAGGAAACTATACATCATCTTTACGACAGAATGAAGACAAAAATGAGTGTCTATTTGTTATGCAGCATATGATGAATGCCGTTACAGGAAAAGGGACACATGATGATGTATGGTATGTTGATTGAGGTGCATCTAATCATATGACCAGTCATGTTGAATGGTTTGGAGAGATGCAGGACTTACAAAACCCATGGTATGTGCAAACGGGTGATGATTCATGCCACCCAATTTCACACATTGGAAAGGTTCCCTTATCCTTGTATAATAGCCAGACAAAGAGTCTGACAGATATTTACATGTGCCATCAATTACAAAGAATCTAGTATTTGCTGGCCAAATGGTAGAGTAGGGGTTGCAGGTCCGATTCAATGGAAAAGGTTGTTTTGTAGAAGACTTTAATGATAAGTGCAGGTTTGTCGAAAAATGAAGTAGAGTTGGCCGAATGTTCACTTTAGATGTTGGAATTCTTGCAATGGATGCTGCTATGTATGCTAAAGGAAAATGAGTAGCTGCAGATATTGAAATATGGCATAAACGTATTGGACATGAAAATATGCAAAGGCTGAAATTAATGCAGTCCTAGAGGATTGGTTACAGGGCACCCTTCATTTAGAGTTGCAGAATTGCATAAAGTCTATGAAGCATGCGAGTTTGGTAAGCAAGCAAGACAACCCTTCATGCATGATAGAGAAGTGAGTAGAAAAATACTTGATGTAGTGTATACAGATGTTTGGGGGCCTACATAAAATTTATCTCTTGGTGGCATCAAATACTTTGTCACATTTATTGATGATTGTTCAAGGAAGCTATGGGTATACTTCATGAAGGAAAAGAGTGATGTGTTTGAGCACTTCAAATCTTTTAAGGTAGCTGTTGAAACAAAAAACATGCTTCAAAGTAAAGTGTTTGAGATCAGATGGAGGGGGAGAGTACCTCTCTAATGAGTTCAGTGGTTTCTTAAGGACTCATGGGATAAAGTGACAATTTACTTGCAGGTATATTCCACAGCAAAATGGTGTTGCAGAAAGAAAAAACAGGCATATTGCAGAAGTTGCATGGGCATTAATGGCTGAAAAGAATATGCCCAAACATTTTTGGTCTGAGGCTGTCCATACTGTTGTTTACATTATGAACATAACTCCCACAGCTGCAGTTCATGGGATGACTCCTAAAGAATGCTTTACTGGCAAGAAGCTTGATGTATCGCACTTGAAGGTATTTGGCTGTGTTGCATACGTTCATGTGCCAGATGAGCTATGGAAGAAGCTTGATCCAAAGGTAGAAAAATGCATTTTTATTGGATATTGATTAGAGCAGAAATGGTATCGCTGTTATAACCCTATCACAAGTGAGTTCAGAGTGAGCAGGGATGTTATCTTTGATGAGATGGGAAGTTGGTATACACCTTCTGGTGATGTTTTGGATGATGATAATGATCAGGATATCTAAGATAAACAATAATCACAGTCTTAGTGTATGAGAAACATCATCTGGTACTACAACTACAATGAGCCCTTGGTCTGGGAGACTAAGGAGTAGCCCCACATCTTCAGGTGGATCTATAAGTGTTCTAGGGAAGGACAAAGGAAAGAAGAAAGTGCTTGATGGCAATGATACATCTACCAGTAATTTGGGATTTGATGAAGATTCTAGTGGTTCGGAGAGTTTGGATGATGAGCTTGGCATTCCTTCAGTCAGGACACCAGGTGTACAGAGAGTTCATAGTAATGTAAAGGCTCCATTGAGTGATCCAATGATACACAGATCTAGCAGGGTCAAATACCCTGTTAAAAGATTTGGTTTTGAAGGCTATGCAACTCATCATTATGCTTATATGGTGAAACTAGTTGAGGATGTTGAGCCCACTTGTTTTGAGGATGTTGTTGTTCATGCTCATTAGGATGATGCAATGGATGAGGAGATGGTTGCATTAGAAGCCAATAAGACTTGGGATTTGATACCCTTACCTAAGGGTAAGAAAGCTATTGGTTGTAAGTGGGTTTACAAAGTCAAGAATAATGCAGACGGTTCAGATAGTAGGTATAAGGCTAGGTTGGTTGCAAAAGGCTATGCTCAAACATATGGCACAGATTATGAAGAGACATTCAATCCAGTTGCTAGGATGGAAACTGCTAGGTGTGTGATTGCCTTGACAGTAGCCAAAGGTTGGATTTTGCAGCAAATGGATGTTAAGAATGCCTTCTTGCATGGTGAATTGCAAGAAGAAGTGTATATGGAGTGGCCAACACGTTATGAGGATTTAGAGCATCCCACATATGTGTGCAGGTTAAAGAACATGCTCTATGGGCTAAAGAAAGCACCTAAAGCATGGTCTGACAAGATTGGAGAGTATCTTGTCAATATTGGATTTTGTATTTTTGATGCTGATCACTCACTTTATGTGAGAAAGGGAGATGCAGGTTTGGTCATCATAGTCATCTATGTGGATGACTTGATTATTATAGGTGATAGTGACAATGGGATTGCTAAAGTTAAGGACTTCTTGAAAAAGAAGTTTGAGATGAAAGATTTGGGTGAGCTAAGATACTTTCTTGGTATTGAGGTGATTAGATGTGATGATGGTATATGGCTGTCCAAAGGCAGTATGGCTTGGATATGTTATCCAAGTATGGTATGATAGCATGTAAGCCTCTTTTAGTACCATTGGAGCAAAATGTGAAGTTGAGTGCTGATGTTGGGGATGAGATAGAAGACCCTACTATGTTTAGGAGGATAATAAGGAGTTTGATTTACATGACTATCACAAGGCCAGTCTTAAGCTATGCTGTGGGCCTTGTCAGTCAGTTATGTTTAGGAGAATAGTAGGGAGTTTGATTTACATGACTATCACAAGGCCAAACTTAAGCTATGTTATTGGCCTTGTTAGTCAGTTTATGTAGATGTCTAGAAAGCCTCATTTGGATGTAGTTAGACGTATATTGAGATATGTAAAGTCCACTTTACATTATGGACTTTTTTATGAAGCAGGTAAGGACGTATAGGTCTTTCGATACACAGGTGCAGATTGGGCTGGTAGCATGTCAGACAAAATATCTACAAGTGGATTCATGTTTTCCCTTGGTAGTGCAGCACTTACATGGAGCAACAAAAATCAACCTAAAATTGCTTTATCGAGTACAGAGGTTGAGTATAGAGGTGCTTCTATGGCAGCATGTGAGGTGGTATGGCTGCAAAAGTTATTAGGTGATTTGGATGTGCAGGGAGATGGTCTAGTTGTCATTCATTGTCACAACGTGAGTAGCATACAACTAGCTAGGAATCCAGTATTCCATGCTAGGACAAAACACATTGAGATGCACTACCACTTTGTGAGAGAGAAGGTACTTGCAGGAGAGATTGACTTGGTATATGTCAGCACACATGATCAGATAGCTGACATTTTCACAAAGGCATGAGGTGCAGAGAACCTTCATAATTTTCGAATCTTATTTGGAGTTGCAGAGATAGAGTTGAGCTTAAGAGGGAGTGTTGAGATGGCAAGCTCAACAGGCGTGGACATTGATGATGAACCACCTAGCTAGATGGGTCCGCACGTCTACACTTAGCATGTTGGTTGTCATTATGATACTCACATGGCCACTGACTTATCACTTACTATATTTAGTTTGTTACACTTACCTACAGCTGACAAAGACATAGCACCAGTCGATTAGTGTAGTCAGTTATGCACATTTTGACTTAGTAGGCTACTTTCCTTTATGTTGTATCTTATCTATACTTTGTGTACATTGTATAGTGTGTGGAAGAAGAAGAAGAAACCATCAAGAAAACTTTTTTGGCCTCCATCTCTCTTCTTGTGTTCTTGAGTGAGCTTCCTCTTGTGTATACAATGTGTGTTTGGTACAGCACCTCAAGCAAGTCCTCCCACCACGCGATTCTTGATAGAACTGAGTATCTTCTCTTAAGAGTACTTCATTTCATAGCAATGATAGATCTGCAATAGAGAAGCCCACTTCGCAGCCTAAAAAATAGTACTTGCACTCTACTCCCACACATTGTGATGTTCTTTCTAGTTTGCCAATTGATCTTCTGACACCTCTAAAGCTAGTAGGACACTTATTTGCATCAAGTAAACTAGTTGTGATTTTACCCATTCTACCTTATGGCATTTCAACCCCTAGAAAACCCAGATGGCTCCTAAGGTATGAGTTCCATTTGTGAAGTTTTCTGGCTTATCATTCAAGAATCCAATTGCCTTCCTTAGGCAATTTGAGGTGGCATATATATTCAGTTTTCCCACCCGATTAGATCATGCCCATAAGGTGCTGTACTCGAGGCATCGATGTGAAAAAAGCTGGTGGCTTGGCTTGCAGTAGAAAACAACTCAGCAACTTTTGATGATGCCAAGGTAACATTCTGCTCGCACTTCCATCCAAAACCATCCAAAATTTGGAGAGACTCCTAAACTCAAATAAGGTGATGGGGAATACTAGAAGCCTCTAAACTCTATAAGGAAGGAGAAGGGACAAAAACCCTTAAAGGGTGCTCAAAAACTTCTAGTCAAAACCCTCTAGTATACAAAGTGCACTAATCTAGCTCTCTGACTGAGGTCTTAATCAATAATGGTGTGTCATATGCCTTTTGACTACCCATAATATAGAGGTATGGCAATATAATGCCAAGAGTTAGATGGGATACCCTAGGGCATAGCAAGGTGCGGGATTAGCATAGCCTACCAATTGACAAGGTGCAAGAGTAGCATAGCCTACCCATTGGAATAAACCTAGTCCATTGACAACAATTGCACAAGAAATCCCTTACATGCCAAAATATATTATGTCTTTTAGTATGGGCCATGGAGGATGTGGATGGAATTGAGAAGGTAGAGGAGAATATTACCACCCCTCAAATTAAAAGCGTCTTTTTTGCATGTAGGAAGGACACTAGAGATCGAAGTGTCTAGAAGAAGCATGGCAATACGATGCTCCAAAGGGGAAAATTTAAGACCAAAATCCCTTTCCATCTATCAATACGGTGAAATCAAATGGCTTCCTAAGCTGAAAGTCAATGTGGTTACTCAATTAGGAAAAAAGCCAAAAGAAACACTGGAGAGGCTCACACAAATTTCTTGGACAGAGTAGGAGAAAGTTCACCACCAAGTGGTTGAGTGAACAACAAAGGAACTAGAAGTCATGAAAAATCAACAACTGATTCTTGTATTAAAGTTAGGACTTGTAAGAGCAAAAGAGACTAGAGAAACATTGACAGCAAGGAAACATTTGCACTCGGCTCCTAGTTTGAAGATAGTCCTCTTCACACGCAGTTTTGACAAGTCTAGAATCAGAGACTCCGCAAGGCCTGGACTCCATTAGTATTCTTTTGGGAGATTTACTAAATTTCATCCTAGCCTTCAAGGACCACTTAGTGCAAATGATTCAACTAAATTGGGTTATACTACTAGAACAAGAAGTGGTAGCCTTGATTGCATTTGGGCTAGAGAAGGAATTTGATGGACCTAAAAACGGGCCGGCACTGGCTCATGCACTAGCCGGGCCTCGTCACTATGCACAAGACAACCCCTCGGCCTCGTGGCCAGGAGCGTCTATCAAAATCTCTGCCTTCCTAAACATTGCGTTTGTAATACGTTGTAGTCCAACTGATCCTAACCCAATATTACTCCTCAGAGGGAGTCCCTTGCACATAGCCAAAAGGCTTGAATCACATACACATGGGGTTCCTCCTACGGCTGAATGCCGTCAACCCTCTGCGACTCTCCTACACCTTGGGGATTGGCCCCTCGATGCGTCGCTCTACATATAAACATTTCGCACAAAATCCACTCAAGGTACCAAATAAACGTGTCCAGGAATGTACCATTGTCCTCACTTCTCTTTTCCCTAGACCCCATGACTAGCCTATGGCTTAGGGTGCCCTATCTCTCACTCAACGTAGGTCAATGTCCTGATGAAAACAATTGTTGTGCATGTCCAGGAGCTGATCACTGATACTTTTAAATTCTTTTTCATGCTCTATGCATTTGGTGGATGCCTAGTGCTCAAACAGTTATGAAATCAATATTGTGCACATGTGGAAAACATTCTTTTAATGGTTTCCAACTACCGTTCGTGCTTCGTTGCATGGGCCTAGCACCAAGGTGATCCTCGTGCTACTAAGCTCTTAATTTTAATTATCATCCGTCCTAAATGCTATGCATAGAAATCAGCAACTTTCCCATCATCTCACACGGCATTTAGACATATTTCAACTCCTCTACCCTTCCGCGTTTAAATATTGCATCGTTGTATGGATTTATAGGGCATTTTGCCATCATTTTATGTATAAAAAGTGGAAAAAACCACATTAGCACAAGAAGGTGGGGTTGAACTGAGGCAAATCCTCATGCTTCAGTCCCCACAAACATTGCTCTTATTTATCATTAATTTTCCGCACCCAAAATGCATTTTCCTCCTATTTTTAGTGATTTTCCTCCATTTTCCTTGTATTTTCCCTTATTTTCTACATTATTTTATTACTAAAAATTCAAGATAGGTTATGGGCTGTGGCCCTTAGTTCCTTCTTGGAGAAAAATGAAAGTTTAGTTGATGTTCCTATTTACTTCCCCATTTTTATGCCAAAAAACCATAATTTTTCCTTGATTTTCCATATTTTACGTGTTTTAGTGTATTATTTTGAACCACAAGATGCATATTTTTCTGATTTTCTGATTATGACCAGCAAGTACTCATGGAAACCAGCAACATAAACAATTTTTAGCCCACATGAACAACATTTTATCAATCAAAAGTTATGAAATCTCAAATTTCCTTTGAAAATTTTGAATTACCGCTTATTTGCGTGTTTCGGGTTTCATGTCCATGGCTGCAAATCTGGAAATCAGCAGCACTTCATGTCCAGCACAATCACAAATCACCATTTCCAGCCCGTGAAGCAATCCGATCCATGCCGGACAAGCCTCCATCATTCTTTCTTCTTCCTTCTTCTTCCCACATGAACTTGCCTTTAGAAGAGAGAGAGGGAGGAGAGAGAAAGACTGAAATCAGAGATCTTCAAAGAGGGCATCATTGTGCGAGCGAAGGGCGGTGATAGAGTCAGGGTTCAGAGGGGAATGACTGCCAATAATCATTGGGGGGGGGTTGCATTGAGGTTGCATGATGCACCTCCATCATCCAAGCGCATTTTTCGGGGCCATCCTGCGTGCTCTCTCTCCACGATTTTGCATCTCTCATTTCCATCTTCCTTTCATGTGACATTTAAAATTGGGCTCCCAAAGGTCATGCCCACTTTGGCCCACCCCTTCGTATCTTGACCGGTTTCTTGACCATTCCCCCATCTGGACTCGGAATTGAGCTCTGAAAAATCCTGGGCGTCCGGCTTAGCATCCCGCATTGGCCAGTAGCTCGTGTCAACCCGCAAGACTGTCTGAAAAATTATGAAAAATCAACAAGTGTCGCTCGGGGCGCCTTTAAAGCACTTTGACGCTTAAAATCGTCCTAGATCGAGCCGCCGCCTTTGACGTTGAATATTTTTCCCTTGATATTCATAATTTTTAGCTATTTTTAAGCACTTCCCGTCACCTAAATTCCGCTCTCATTGGCGACCACGGGATAGGGCGACTCAGCCCGTCGAATCCACGAACATATCTGCACATAAACAACCAAAGAAGCATCAAACTGATACAAAATGAATGTATAATAAACCTCAGCACAATGCTCCCCCTACCCCTGGACAGAACCAAGGCATGACATCCACAAGGAGTAGGCCTAGCATCATCTAATAAAAGATCCGAAGTGAGTCACTGACCAGCTGCTCCAACACAGCCAAACTAAAAAACCTATCAAAGAGGTTGCCCTAAGCGGTAGTCTGCACTACTTACCAACTAAAGACAACACAACTAGCAGCTCCTACAAGGCGAGGACTCCTATAGCCTGATTAAAGAGTATTTTCTGTCAGTACAGTTCTTCTGTGAGGATTTTTATTTGATCAATATACTTGGGCATGTAAAAAGGAGGGAGCTGAGCATAGTGACCCAAGGAGAACAGGGCATCGGCCTCAGGACCTGTCTCGGCACCCAAGAACCTACCAAGCCCTCGCAAGGCAACACTTAATCCTTTTCTAATGCTCACTTTTATTTTCGCTCCAACCTTCCTTGTTTTATCATTTTTTTTTCAGCAAGAAGCCACCCCTAGGAGGACAAGGTATCGGCCCCGGGTCTGATTCGTCCCCAGGAACCTACCAGGCCTTCGCAAGGCAATGATCAACTGCTTATATCTTTTCATTCCTTTTCTTTTCTTTGATAAGGGTTAGAACCCCTTTTTACACACCTTCGTATTTATATTCATCTTTTAGGATGTACAGAGTTTCTGGGCATCATCATTATTATCTTCTGGCAGGCTCCTCCAACTGCCTCACTACTAACAAGAACTCCTAGAACGGCTGCCTAGCGGGTTAGCAGAACAGGGCCACTAGGACGTCCTTCTAAAACAGGTCTTTTGGTGTCTGACAATGTCTTTACAGGAGGCAATGACTACTCCGACCTCCCTCAAACATACTCAACCTAAACCTGGGACTTCATGCCTTGGTTGCCGGTCCCCAAAAAAATGTATCCCCTCGACAAGTACAAATACACATATAACGGGAAAGAAAGGTACTCGTAAATGAGAGGTATCACCTGGATTGGCCACAAGAAGCTTCCATCGATGCCACGACAAAGGCTCCCTCCAAGCTTGCCTTCAAACCTGTCTAGCACAGAACTTAAAACAAAAACCCAATTAAATGCACCCACACGAGACAGGGAAATGGCCCTCTTGGCCTAATGAAATCAAACAATACTACATAATATCCTCCTGGAAACAACTATGATAGACATCAAAGCATACCAGTCCCAGGGGAACAGGGCTCGTAGCCCTAAACTAGGTGCATTAAATTATGACCCATCCCTCCTGCGTATATCGCAAGAGGTGTTTGCATCACATGTCGTCAAATCAGTCTATGGGTCCCCAGATAATAAAGGGAGATGAGTCTCGCTTACCCTTTGCATCACCCAAATCAACCATCGTCTGCCAAAGAGGGCATGTTAAAAAAGCATACCCCACAAACGACCAGGTCCTTTCTCACCATCAATAGATATATCGGGACAAGGGCCACAATTGAAGAAGAGATCTTATTCATACGCGAAATTAGCCAAAGAATCGGCAAACTGATTCCAATTCCTTGGAATCAGCTGAAAAGACACTCTATCGAATTCGTCTAGCAGGGCTATGGCAGTATGATGGTACATACAAAGGATGGGGTTCCGTACCATGTATGTCCCATTGAGTTGATTTAAAACCAATTGAGAGTCCCCTTTCACCAACAACTGGCGGATACCACCCTTCTTCGCAATATTCAAACCCATTATCAGGGCTTTGTATTCTGCCATATTATTGGTAAAATTCGCCCCGAGATAAGCAGCTAACTTCATGACAATGCGTCGTCGGGGGTCTCGGATGACAACTCCTACACTTCCTTTTTTGCATGGACCCCTGGACGCCCCATCAAAGTACAAGGTGTACGCCCATAAAGGGTTTACATATCCCGCCATCCTGAACTCTACTCGTAATTATGATAATCGAAATTCAGCATATTCAACGGGTGGACTGTAGGCTCCATCCCTCCATCATCATTGAATTCAACAGGGATGCTCGTCAAAATTTGGAGGCAGTGATGGCAGAAGACCTTGATCTCCCAAATAAATGTCCCGTCTTCTTGCTCAATCACCTTGTATCCTTTGCTCCACCAAATGAGCTTTCTCTGATGATACCTCTGTTCTAAATAAGGGATAAGACGACCCATCAACCTCTATCACGATTTCCTTGCAGATGTTTGATCGATCTCGCCTAGACCTGCAAGGCAGTCATAGTATTAGTGCAATCAGAAGTAATAAGGTTTAATCTTATTAAGATTAACCTCATTTTTAAATTCTATCCCCTCAAGGTCAGCTAACAAAACTGTGGATTTATTCTTTCCTATTCTAACGATCCTATAGGGCCCATCCCATTTGGGCTCTAACTTGCTTGGAAATAATTCACGTTGTGCATCATAATACAGAACAAGCTGTCCTTTCTTAAAGGTGTATTTCTTGGCTTTGAGGTCGTGTAGCTGCTTCATTCGGCGCTTTGCCACTTCTTGGTGCAATAAGCTCTGCAGCTTAAGCTCATCTAAATGTGCCAGTGTCATCAAGCGCTCAAAAAGTGCATCTTCATCGCTCAAAGAATGATTGATGGCAAACCGAATAGTCGGCAGCTCAATTTCTAAAAGCAAGACACACTCCTCCCCATATACTAACTTGAATGGGGTATGGCCAGTGGCTCGTTTGAATGTCGTATTATAAGCCCACACTGCCACGTATAACTTTTTATCCCAATCCCGTTTCTTTTCCGACACAATTTTGGACAAGATGCCCACAAGCTGCTTGTTGGTGCTTTCAACTTGCCCATTGCCTTGCGGATTATATGGGGTTGTCTTGTTATGCTTGATTTGCCACATCTCTGTCAAACCTTTGATCACCTTATTCAGGAAATGTGTTCCGCGGTCCGACACTAATTCTTTCGGTGGACCAAACCGGCATATTATCTGCTCTAAAAGGAAACTAGCAGTTTCTTTAGCATCATCTTTCCTTGTTGCACGTGCTTCTGACCACTTTGTGAAGTAGTCAGTTGCTACAATGATGTACCTCTTTTGTGTAGTCGACGACGGAGTAATAGGACCCACAAAGTCTATTCCCCACTTCTCGAATGGAAGTATCGCCATAATAGGGGTGAGTGGTCATTTCCTATTCTCTCGACTATCATGTCGTTGGCAAATATCGCATCTCTTGACATACGCAAACGCATCCTGGAAGATGGCAGGCCACCAATAACCTGCTCTTAAAGCCTTTTGTGCTGTAAGCCGTCTAGCAAAATGGCCACCGCAAGCAGAATCATGGCACTCTTCCAAAATGAATGGCACCTCGTCAGGCATCACACACCGGCGATAGATATCATCAACCCCTTGCCGATATAATGTACCTGCGATCAAAGCAAACTTTAATGCTTGCTGCTTAATTTTCCTTCTCTCAGCTTTAGATAATTGGGATCCCGCCTTTCTTGTTGATAAATAATGCGTTATTGCAGCATACCAGGAGGGAATAGATGCCGTATCTATTTTGAATAACAACTCCATGTCACTACCTTCAGCCATAGATTCTTTTGGCTCCCCAAAGTCCACAAGACATTCCACAATGCCTTGCAACCTTGGTGGCTTACTCCTGATTTCATAATCAAATTCCTGCAAAGTGATCAACCACTTCGCTAGACGATCAGGCGGCTGTAGTTTATTCATCAATAGTCGAAGTCCCACTGCCTTCGTATAGAGCACGACTTTCTCATAGAGAATGTAATGCCTGAATTTCTTGGTCCCAAAGACCATCGCTAGACACAATTTCTCCATGTAAGTATAGTTGATTTCGGATATCCCCAGCTTCCGACTAGCAAAAGCAATCGGGTGGTACCACTTCTCTTCCCAAATTTGGGCTAAACAGCAGCTGATACTATACATAGTGGCTGCTGAGAATATATAAAACACCTCACCTCTTTTAGGTGCTTTTAAAACGGGCGCTCTTGCTAGCTCTTGTTTCACATCCTCGAATGCTACCTTACAAGGGTCACCCCATACAAACGAACAGCTAAAGGACAATAAATTTGTAAGCGGCAACGTTCTTTCTGCTAAGGCGTTGATGAATCTACGGTAGTAACCAACCGAAGACAGAAAGCTATGAACTTCCTTCGGAGTGCGTGGTGGAACCATGGCAACTATAACTTTAACCTTCTCGGGGTCTGTCGCAATTCCTACCGAACTGACCACATGACCCAGCAATAGCCCATAAGGTACTCCAAAAACACACTTCCGTGGGTTTAGGGCAATGCAAAATTGTCTACAGCGCTCAAAGCATTTTCTTAGAATGATCAACTGCCTTTCTCTCACGATAGCGGCCCCTAAGTCATCAATAAACACCTTCAACTCTTCAGGGGATATGTCACCGAATGTCTTATCTGCTGTTCGTTGCCACGAACCAGGCGCATTGCATAAACCAAAGGCCATCACATGGTACGTAAAAGTACCAAATACAGTGATGAAAGTTGTTTTCAACTTGTTCTCTTCTGCAATTGCCATTTGGTTGTATCCTGCAAAGCAATCCATAAACGAATATATCTCCCTACCCGCTAATTGATCCAAAATCTGGTCAATAATGGCAACGGGTAGTAGTCCTTAACTGTCTGCTTATTCAGCTCCCTAAAGTCTACACATAAACGGATTTGAATATTCTTCTTCTTTCTAATCACAATTGGCGAACACCATTCCGTGTGTTGCACAGGAAAAATCAAACCCGCTTTTCGAAGCTTCTGTAACTCTTCAAACAGCCCGTCCCTCAGTTCAAAAGGCATACGCCTTACTTTCTGCCATACAGGACGACTGCCCTCTTTCAACGGAATTGTATGAACAGTAAGACTAGGAGGAATGCCTCTCAACTCATCATAACTCCAGGCAAAGATATCACGGAATTCCTGGATCAAGGCCACATAGTCCTCCCTTTCTGCTGAGGTGAGCATAGAACCTAATTTGATTGGCCGCGAATCATCAGGCATACCAAGGTCTAGCTCGATAATATCTGCATCTCTTATACGATCTTGGCCCTCTATCGGCTCATTCAAAGTGATTTGATAGATGTCCTCCGTGGTTGGTGGATCCCTCTTTGGACTCATCACTCGATGATGTCTCACTGGTAGATAAATCTTCTAATGTCTCCAATTCTGTAGAAGATAGAGAAGCTCTCTCACTCTGCGGGGACTCAGGATAAGCATCAACCACCACACGCTGGGCACCTCTGCCGAATATTAGCCGACCGGCAGGTATATCCACTTGGCAGTCCGCTTGCAAGATCCAAGGTCGTCCGAGTAATACTTGGTAACTTGGACGGCCTGCAAAACGAATCACCCTAAAGTCCAACAGGCATTCTACATTTGCAATAGTGACATGGACCTTAGTAATGCAACCTTTCGGTTGTCTCAAACTATCATCTGCCATTCTGAGAATTGTGAAGGTATCTTTCTGGATCGCAAGACCCAACCTTTCCATCAGTTCAGAACTCATAATGTTAACAGATGATCTTGTGTCGACAATGGCATAATCTACTAATATCCCATCGATATAGGCTGCAACCCTTGGGTAATGCTTCTCAGCATGCTCGAACCAATCATCACCAACTCGCGCAATACCCAAAGGTTCTACGATATACCCGGTACGTAAAATCTTTCTAAATTCCTTACGTACTCCTGGGGAAAGCTTAATAAGCTGTAAAAAATTCACATCCGGCTTGACTTCGCAAAGAGAGCTCGCCAAATCGAATTCATGATAGTTCGATAGAGCTCGCTTTTCACGCCAAACCATCCGCTCTTTAGGTCGCTGAACTGGCTTCAATGCCTCCTTTTTAGCTTTCACCTTCTTCTTTGGTGGTTCCTTATCGGCTTTACTTTCTACGGGCTTCAAAGGTCCCCCTTCCATGGAAGGATCCAAAACTTGCGTTCCTTTGTCGCCTTGTTTAGGGTTTCCGTCGACAGGCTTATCCTTGTTGGCTTCTCTACCCTTTTGACCTCTTGTAAGAACAGCTCGCAGATTAGAGGTTTCAGCATCATTAACGCGTACAGCCTCAATCAAACTAACCCCACTACCACTTGGTAGCTCCTCCACTGTAGTCTTTGGTCGTTGAAGTATTTGTTTAGGCCCATCTTCTCGCTGGGAATCATTTCCTTGGGCACGATGATTAACAGGCCCTGGTTGTGCCGACTACCTCGTTGGAGGGAACTGATCTTACTCCAGCAAGTAGCTGCTAAATGGCCGGATTTTCCACAAATGTCGCACTTAACATTTGGGCAATTTCTTGGATAGTGCTGCCCTCCACACCATTTGCAACTAAACCTCGAAGGTGCACCCTCATCTGGATATCTACTTCCTATCAAGTTTTGTTGTTTTTTAAGGAAGTTGACATCCACGGCTATTTGTCGATACTGCTCCGTAATCATGTCGGTATAATGCTTCATCATGTCCTTAACCTCGCCAAGAACATTGGAAGAACTCGATTCATAGCCTTGGTCATTACCATGTCGTTCCATCGGCCTAACAATTCGATTAGGCACTGGTTGTTGAGCCACAGGCATGGTGTTAGAATTGAAAGCCTGGCCTCCACCACTTGGAGCCATTTGACTGCCCGTAGGCATCGATATGCTAGGAGGAGCTGGTAATAAAGGGACATTCTGCATCATGTTTCCTCTCCCATTAGGGTTAGCCATCGCCATCCCTTGACCACCACTGCCATTGGCCATTGCCACATTATTTCCCAATACTAAACCCATGTTCGAATTGCCTCGAGAAGCATAGGCTGCTTGTAGTCGGGATTCCACCTCTTGTGCTCGTGTAATGGCAGTATCTATATCCCCCAAGGGAACACTACTCAACTGCAATTGGATATTAAAGTCCAAACCATGTAGGAAATATTGCAATTGGGCAGCTGCGGGGATGGGAATAGAGGTGTCCAACTTATGGAAAACCTCTTTTATTTTCTTCGCATAAGCACGAATATCCTCGTGTGGTTCCTGGCGGGTCACGTTGAGTACACGCAACCAATATTGCCCATCCCTTTCAGGGGCAAACTCCCTTCGAAAAGCTCCATAAAATGCATCAATGTTCAATATGGTTCCGGCTTCTAAACCATGATACCATATAGCGGCTCTTCCTTTGAGAGTAATATTGAAGAACATCATTAAATGTCCTTCTTCTTGGATGCGACAGTTAAACATCAGCTTTTGAAACTCCCTAATGTGGAGTTCTGCATCTTCCTCAACTAGCCCATTAAAAATGGGTAGCGGGTAACCTAGAGCCGGTAAATCCGTCGTTCCTGCTGGAATTGCAATAGGCTACGCCATGACGTGGATTGGATTTGCACTAGGAATAGGGGACGGTGGGGTTACACCTCCCGCAATTGACGTGGACTGGCTTATGGCAGAAAGGGGAGCACTAGAGCTTCCACCTTCTTCTAACTTGCTGCTTGTGGCCCCAAGACCACTAGATCCACTCCCTCGTAAGGGTTCAGCACTGCTACGCTTAGGGGAATATCTCCTAAAACTTTCAGCATGTCGCCTAGCTCTTTCATCTCTTTCTTGCTTTTGGATTTCTGCTAGACGATGCTTATCAATAAATAACGGATCAATCTCAGTATCCTTTGGCATAAACTGCTAGTTGGTCCCTAGAAAACCAGGATTCGAGGACTGCCACTTTTAAGCAGCTCCCGGCAGACGCACCACTGATGGACCTAAAAACGGGCCGGCACTGGCTCATGCACTAGCCGGGCCTCGTCACTATGCACAAGACAACCCCTCGGCCTCGCGGCCAGGAGGGTCTATCAAAATCTCTGCCTTCCTAAACATTGCGTTTGTAATATGTTGTAGTCCAACTGATCCTAACCCAATATTACTCCTCAGAGGGAGTCCCTTGCACATAGCCAAAAGGCTTGAATCACATACACATGGGGTTCCTCCTACGGCTGAATGCCGTCAACCCTCTGCGACTCTCCTACACCTTGGGGATTGGCCCCTCGATGCGTCGCTCTACATATAAACATTTCGCACAAAATCCACTCAAGGTACTAAATAAACGTGTCCAGGAATGTACCATTGTCCTCACTTCTCTTTTTCCTAGACCCCATGACTAGCCTATGGCTTAGGGTGCCCTGTCTCTCACTCAACGTAGGTCAATGTCCTGATGAAAACAATTGCTGTGCATGTCCAGGAGCTGATCACTGATACTTTTAAATTCTTTTTCATGCTCTATGCATTTGGTGGATGCCTAATGCTCAAACAGTTATGAAATCAATACTGTGCACATGTGGAAAACATTCTTTTAATGGTTTCCAACTACCGTTCGTGCTTCGTTGCATGGGCCTAGCATCGAGGTGATCCTCGTGCTACTAAGCTCTTAATTTTAATTATCATCCGTCCTAAATGCTATGCATAGAAATCAACAACTTTCCCATCATCTCACACAGCATTTAGACATATTTCAACTCCTCTACCCTTCCGTTTAAATATTGCATCGTTGTATGGATTTATAGGGCATTTTGCCATCATTTTATGTATAAAAAGCGGAAAAACCCACACTAGCACAAGAAGGTGGGGTTGAACTAAGGAAAATCCTCATGCTTCAGTCCCCACAAACATTCACAAACATTTCTCTTATTTATCATTAATTTTCCTCACCCAAAATGCATTTTCCTCCTATTTTTAGTGATTTTCCTCCATTTTCCTTGTATTTTCCCTTATTTTCTGCATTATTTTATTACTTAAAATTCAAGATAGGTTATGGGTTGTGGCCCTTAGTTCCTTCTTGCAGAAAAATGAAAGTTTAGTTGATGTTCCTATTTACTTCCCCATTTTTATGCCAAAAAACCATCATTTTCCCTTGATTTTCCATATTTTACGTGTTTTAGTGTATTATTTTGAACCACAAGATGCATATTTTTCTGATTTTCTGATTATGACCAGCAAGTACTCATGGAAACCAGCAACATAAACAATTTTTAGCCCACATGAACAACATTTTATCAATCAAAAGTTATGAAATCTCAAATTTCCTTTGAAAATTTTGAATTACCGCTTATTTGCGTGTTTCGGGTTTCATGTCCATGGCTGCAAATCTGGAAATCAGCAGCACTTCATGTCCAGCACAATCACAAATCACCATTTCCAGCCCGTGAAGCAATCCGATCCATGCCGGACAAGCCTCCATCATTCTTTCTTCTTCCTTCTTCTTCCCACATGAACTTGCCTTTAGAAGAGAGAGAGGGAGGAGAGAGAAAGACTGAAATCAGAGATCTTCAAAGAGGGCATCATTGTGCGAGCGAAGGGCGGCGATAGAGTCAGGGTTCAGAGGGGAATGACTGCCAATAATCATTGGGGGGGTTGCATTGAGGTTGCATGATGCACCTCCATCATCCAAGCGCATTTTTCGGGGCCATCCTGCGTGCTCTCTCTCACGATTTTGCATCTCTCATTTCCATCTTCCTTTCATGTATCTTGACCAGTTTCTTGGCCATTCCCCCGTCCGGACTCAGAATTGAGCTCTGAAAAATCCTGGGCGTCCGGCTTAGCATCCCGCATTGGCCAATAGCTCGTGTCAACCCGCACGACTGTTTGAAAAATTATGAAAAATCAACAAGTGTCGCTTGGGCGCCTTTAAAGCACTTTGACGCTTAAAATCGTCCTAGATCGAGCCCCCCGTCCGGACTCGGAATTGAGCTCTGAAAAATCCTGGGCGTCCGGCTTAGCATCCCGCATTGGCCAGTAGCTCGTGTCAACCCGCATGACTGTCTGAAAAATTATGAAAAATCAACAAGTGTCACTCGGGCGCCTTTAAAGCACTTTGACGCTTAAAATCGTCCTAGATCGAGCCACCGCCTTTGACGTTGAATATTTTTCCCTTGATATTCATAATTTTTAGCTATTTTTAAGCACTTCCCGTCACCTAAATTCCGCTCTCAGAATTCTACAAGGTGTAGCAAGGGTGGGTTCCATTAGGACCATTGTGAGATCCTACCATCCCAATAATCTCTCTTTGGTTTTGAAATCAAGTGATTAACAATGTTCTACTAGACAATGTGTCTAGAGTCAATATTATCAGAATGGCCACTTCTCGTGATTTTGGGCTAGTCAATTGGGAATCAACCCCCCTCCTAGTCCAAATGGCAAACTAGTACAGCATGTGGCCACTTGTCATTATCAAATCAGTTGTCCTGATGGAAGTAGCAAGTGTGCCATTCCTCATTTCTTTGGTAGTATTGAATATAGAGCATGCAAGTAAAGATTACTACCTCTTTTTAGGATGATCCTAGTTGCAGCAAGCATAGGTGAGTCATAATCAGGATGTAGCTAAGAATTTTCCAAGGATACAATATAATCAGAATCTTTTTAATGTAGTATTCCACCTCCATCAATAGCTTACTGACTAGTGGTAGCTATGACAACCAACACGGTGGATGGCTTGGATGATGATGAAGAAGCTACATTCCTAGGATCCAATGCACACTTAGAATCCTATTTTTTGGTGGATCTCATGTAGATTAGTGAGTAGTAGTATATGGACTTGCATTCCCTACTCTATCTTGTCTAGAAGCCAATTCTAGCACACATGATTAGACTTTCTTAAGTACAAAAATCTTAAGTCGATACTCCTCTGAAGCAGAAGCTACCCAAGTAATGGCTATAGTTTATCCAAATATAGCCCTCATATAGTCAAAGTACTCAAATAGGAAAGATAGTTTGAAGCATGAATGCAAAAGGTAACTAACAATAGGGAGGATGCTCTCTCTATAGCCTATATGGGCCTAGAAGAAACCTTGAGGGGTCCACCCTTAAGAAATCATCTATATAGCATACATTCAAAGGATATTAAGAAATACCTTTCCTAAAAAGTTATAAGGCCTTAAAATGACCCCTTTTACTTTACTAAACTTATGTAGTTTTTTCAAATTGTAATTAAAAAACCCTTTTGCAAATATAATCTTGTAAATTTTTCTAAATACAATACCCTTTCTTTTGAACTCATGTGGTATCTTTTATGTTCTATAAGGTGGACCCCTAGGGAAGAAACAAATTTATAAAGATGAATGCTCACTTGTAGCTTGAATTCCAAGAGTAACTCTTTGCTCTCCTAACAAAACTTAAAGATGTCTTCACATGATATTATGTTGACATGAAAGGATTGGACCTTATGTTCTATTATAGTAATGGATTCAGCTCAAACCAAATGTTGTTCTAGTCTATGTACAATGATATCGCATGACTCCTCACATGGCTAAGTTTGTGAAGGAAGAGCTAGATCAACTCCTCCAAGTTCTTCTAGTGGCCCTATGGGCTTACTGCACATCCTTCAAGGTGGCAACAAGTTTGACTTCTTATAGGCTTGCCTTCACTCTCGAAGTAATTACACCTCTAGAATCTATACTTCATGGTCTTTGGATTATTATGGAAGAATTCCTTCTACCCAAGGAATCCCTTCCCTTCTAGATGGATAAACTTTTAGAGCTATACAAAGACAAAATTCAGAATTTTTATCTCCTATTCAAAGTCTACTTCAGGTGGAAACACTAAGCAAATCCCCTCTTCAAGAAATGGCTCTTCAAGCAAGGACAATGTAACGTGTCCACCTTTTCACTTGCAGGACACGTCTTAGTAGCCCATCGAGAAGAGAGTCTAGAAAGCGCCGCCCGGCACTCCCATGGAATGTTACGGGGTTTGTGATCTCTAGGTCCTCCCGAGTCTGCCATGAAGCGGAAGCATTTCGGCCGTTCCCACTTAGGACCGACCTAAATCAGGATTCTCCTAGTGGTCAAATTCCTAGAATGGCAGCTAGCATCGAACCCTAGGAGAACTACTTTATGCAAAAATGTCAGGATCTAAGTCAAGGAGAATGGGAAACGAGAGGGATGCAAAGCTCGACCTCTCTGCCCATAAGGCATAGTCCCATTTTGTTCCCCTAAAACAACATAAATCGGGATTCCAGTATCCTAGAACCTAAGTCAACATTCATTGCTGTTCATTTCCTTCAAGAAAATTTCCATGTTGTCGATTTCGTTTGAGAAAAGTTCCCGGCCAACCGGGACCACTCATCCGTAGGATGGACCCATGGCCACATCCACCGCAATTTCCTCAAGGTTGCTTTAGTTGTTTAATTACCTACCACATTAGTTGGACATGCATAAAATAGCTTCCTTAATTAGCCAATTAGTCACTGGCTCCTTCACATAATCTTAGCATTTGACATAGAAAAACAATGTCAAACAGGTTCCTTTTCAATAGGTTATCTTATTAATCAGTCTTTGGAATACATCATAATAATCCAACCTGTAGGCTAATCCATAATCCGCTCGAAGGCAATCTAGCAATCCGTGGGGATTACTAATCCAAGATTTTGCCCGTAGACTAGTATGCGGGCCTTGAGATCCAATCCCGCCGAGTCATGTCGGCCTCTTGTGCAGGGCCCCGAAGGCAAGGGATCTACGGCCAAAGCCCCCCCTGGCACCCAAGCGTCCTCTTGCTCCAAGTAGCTCCCACCAACGAAGAGACCTCTCATGGCGGGTTCGGTCCACATTCCTAGCGCGGCTAACAACCCCCTTGGTTAGGGTCAGGCAGACAGTCAGGGGTAACTAATGCTGCCTCTCCCTTCAAGCCTTCAACCTAAAGCATTAATTATCTTTACATCCTTAGTTCATTGAGAAAATCAATACAAACAGTGCTCCTAACTTATACAAACACAAACAGTCCAAGGGTTGTTTATTTGGCCAACTACTAAGGAGTGAATCCTTCTCTCTGAATGCATCTAGCATTTGATTCGGGATCAATTGCGACTCGGCGACAAGATCCCCAAGGGTTTTTTTGTTTACCCTTTTATCCTTGGGTTAGGGTCATACCCTGTCAACCCAAATTAACCAACACCTTAGGTTTCTTAAGTTAAGACAGTAAATCCTAGCGACCATGTCGCTCTAACTTGATTTGTCAATTGCTCATTACCTTAACTTGGCAACTTAGTAGTAGGATGACTACTCATCCTCTTGCAGGCTAGACTTGTGCTAGAACCTGCCAACCTTATTCCAAGGAGTGGCAAATCTACCTTGTGATAAAAACACAAGCCATGCAACGTTGCAACTTGTTGCACAAGTGTCGCACCTAACTCATGAGATCATTTCATCCATCAAACCATGTTTCTTGGTCAAAGAATTGGTTTAGTCAAGATGTAGAGTTTGGGGTGTCTTCTTACTCAACCCAACACTAACCTTGCTAGGCCAATAATGCTTAGGCCTAGGGTTTCTAGGCTTAATCGGATGTTGTTTGATCCTTAGGGTAAAACCCTAGATTGTTATTGCATGGGCGTCCAATGAACCCAAACATTCCATGAATGTGGGTAGGACCTTTGGGTTTGAGAGTCTCGACGTGGAGATCTAGTGCAATACTAGGCAAAATAGCTAGAACTTTGAGGTGTTCGTTGTACTAACTAGTTATGCTTATACGAATCCCTTGAGGGTTATACCCTTACAAGTGATCTAGCCAAATCGGTCTACTTGTCTTGCGACAAGAAGCAATCTTTTTCTAAAGATGCTAAACTTGTTCTAAAGGTGTAAATAGTTGCAAGACATCACATTACGTGTAAATATGCGATTCATTACCTCTATGCACCATAAGGTTTGCAATAACCCTTTCTTTTCTTGCTAAAGTCAGGATGAATGACAATTTGGAGAATAAATTGCATAAAACCTACAAAGATTTACATCAAGAAACTATGCCTACAACCTTTCGTTTAATGCAATTGAATTTCCTTCTTTGATATGACATGCAACCTTTTCTAAATGCAACTTCGATGAATGAAATTTACGCATGATGAATATGTAACATGCAACCCTTTTCTAGATACAACATTGTTAATGAAATTCATGCAAGACAAATATTATAAGACTAATGTTGACTTAATCCATTCCACAAGCATCTTCGCATGCAACTTGCAAGCCCATGGTTTCATTTCCATGCTATGCAATTTTTTGGACAACATCTAGCAAATGTTAACGATTTTTCCTCATGCGAATCACAACAAGGAAGTTATTGCCTAAATGCAATATATGCTAATTCTTTCCACGGCCAATCAAAGATGCACTTAACAATTTCATCTTTTAACCCTAACAATATGCGTTTAGGCTTGTCACTTTGGAAATGTACAAAAAGGAGCAACATGCAACTAAGCTCATAAGATGAATAAATAATTTATATTCATAACTTTTCTATGAATTTTAAGCATGCCCGATGCGGAATTAAACTTCTAAGAACCTGGTTATGAGGACTTGCAGTGATGTCCACGCGTAAACTTGGGTTCGAGACTTCCGCGCGTGCACCTTGTGACTTTGACTTTCGAGCCATCGTTGATGACTTGAACTCCGCGATTTGATCTCGCTTTTATGCGATCTCCAAACTTCCTCTGAGCTTTGGCAGAATAGCCTCAAACTCTACCTACTTTATCCCTTGCGCAAGAATACCTTTTGCAGATGTGGGTTATAAGCAACCGTGGACAAAGCCACGTGCACAAGGCTTATGGGAGCCTTATCCTTAGAAGCTTCTAAAAAGCTTATGTTTCAATCAGAATCACGTGGGGGGGGGGGGGGGGGGTAATGATTGATGAGGAGAAGATTAAGGATGAGAGGGGGGGAAAGATGATGCCATTGATGGCAATGGGTAGGCGGCTGCAGTGCGGCAGCAGGCAGCTGTGTGGTGAGATGGCAACGGGAAACGCCGAAATGGAACAGAGCAGTACCAGTTTTTTCTTCTTTCCCTTCGTCCGTGTCTCCCCCCAATTCCTAAGGGGGAGGTTATATAGCCATTGAGGGAGGGGGGGAGGGGGGGGGGGGGAACTCCACACACGTGGAGCTTTCATGCCTTCTCCCTTCTCCCCATGCACTCCATCTCTACTCATTCTTCTCCCACTCCCTCTCCCCCTACCATGCATCAGCTTAGGGGAGGGATAATTATAAAAAAAAATTCCTTAATCTTACCCATTATCGAATTTTCCCTTTTTCTCTAGAAGGGTGTTCTCATGCGGCTTTGTGGTTTTAAACCTCTGCCTCTTTTACACGATGCGGAGCTGGATTTTAACATTTTGCATGGGGGGAACACTTAGGCACCAACATTATTCGACGTGAGGGATTATTTTGTACTACCTTTGCACAAGATGTGCGGGTTTTATAGTCGACTTAATATTTCGAGTGGAAATATTACAGACAAGTAGTGCTTTTGTTCAAGACTCGCATGGGCAAGCTTCCCTACAAGGTGAGGATGCAATGAACTAGTCCATTTTGGACTTTTCACACAACCACATTTAATTCTTTCTACTTGACTAATTTATAGGGAAATCACCTTTCACACCTAGTCAATGGATTCAGATTGCGGTACTACTATGCAAATGGGCTAGGTATCCCTTTTCGCTCATCTAAAAAAAAGTGTCCTCTAGACCCAAAAGTAGCTCCTTCCACACGTAATTCCGATTATTCATAGTCCTTGATCTTGAATCCCTATGATTGCCAAAATCCAAATTGAATGTGATTCTAAATCCAACATTTATGGTGATGTGGATTTTATTCAATTTCCTTTATCATATTTTAGCCCAATCTCTATTATAGGTAGTAATACAATACATCAAGAGGGTGCATGGAACTCATTATTCCTTGTGATTACAAAGGAGGCTGACATGGCAAACATGCATTGGGCACATTCAAACCCCTTAACATCTATGAATCTAGTCCTTTCAAAATAAATATACACATCATCTTTCTCTTTATTGTGTTTTTATTCTTGTTGCCGCTAGTTTGTGCTCTCAACACACTATATGTGTCTCTTATCTTCTATGTCATAACCATTGACTGCCATGCTTACCTTCATCCTTTGCCTAGACATGGTTATCCTAGTGCTCCAAGACTAGAAGGAAGCTATGAACCCTAACGTGTACACCATTTGCACCCTGCCACCTTTCTTTCCTTACCATGGGAGAGCACCCCAATCTGCTTGGAGGTTGAGACAATTATTTTACAACTCCACTAAGGCCCCTAAGTCAAAGTAAGAGGGCATATCTATGACCTTATCCCCCAACATGTACATGAGCATCTTCAACTCCCTATTGATGGTGCCTCAGAGGCCCCCTCTCTACTCCCTACATGTGGCATGGAAACCATCTTAAACCCCACCACCAAGAATGAATATTTCCTCAATAGCATTGAGGTACTAAAGTTCTTTTTAGAAGCTTTATATTTGGAAGCCATGGCCTAAAGTATCTCTCATAGGGTAACCTCTATGTTCTTCCTACTAGATGCTCCAACCATTGCTTGGGTAAGGGTTTTTCTTGATTGTCTCCGTGAAGAGTGCAAGATCTTAGTAACCTTTACCTCATATATGAAGTTATTAAAGGTCACATGTGGCTAGCACTTCACCTTCTCTTTCCTCCTCTTTCCGATAATGAGCCATGCTTGCTCCCTTTCTAGCATTGATACTGACCACCCTTCCCCTTCTTTCTCAAAGGCTATTTCTCGGGCTAAAATAGATGGGGATTGCCTAACACAGTATAGGAGGAGCTAGTAACTACTTTAAATGGACATCCCAAAAAGGACACCTATAAAGACAAACTTGTAATCTTGGAAGCCACCCAAGCTATCCTACAATGACCTTGATAGTAGAATCCTTGAGCTTTGACAAAGCAGGCTTGACTTTAAGTCACACTATGCTCTATTGGTATGAACAAATAGGGCAGCTCTACAAGCATCATTTTGACCCAAGATTTGATTATCGATGGACTCTTGAGGACCACATTCATCCTACGATCAAGTTTAACTACATGGAAATGTATAATAACTAGAAACCTTACGTTTTTTCTAGCTCATCTTGTATCTTTGTATCTCATGTATCCATAAGGTATCCCTCTAGGTAGACGGATCCATAAATTTCTTGGTAAGAAGCAGGGGCCTTAGTTCGAAGAGATCATACTATAGTGCTTCAAACTCAATATATACAATACAAGGTAATCTTCCTTGATCATGGTATTTTATTTTGTGCTGCTATAATAGCACTCACTATATATAAGCTTGTGCCATCATATCTTCCAATATTTTCCATTGTTAGTTGCACATCCATGTAATCATAATAAATCAAGTCTTCCATCAAATCCATGACTAGGACATAGAACAACTATTCTTTCGTTATTTCTAAGTATTTTATCATATTTGATAAAACTAAGTGTTGTAAGCCATATATTTCAATTGCCATCAATAAGGCAAGGTTGGGTTTATGAAATTGTGGCTCTTTTGAATAAAGTGGCACCATGAGAGCTAACCCTTGTTCCACCACAACCTACTGTTCCTTTTTGAAGCCAAAATCTTTGAAAATGAAAGGAGAAGGTGGGGCAAAGCTTGGATCCACATGTCTTTGAGTATTTAAAGAAATACTCCAATAACTCTTCCATGTTCTGTAGACATTTGATACCCTTTTTCTTCTTATATTTTCCTCATTTCATGCATCTCACTTTCCTGAGCCCATTAACTCTGATATTCTCCTTTTTAATATTTAGAGCTTCATATATGGTGCATGCATGGAAAACCCTTTGGGCCACCAAAGGAAGAAAAGGCAATAATATATTTGTACATGAAGTTATTCATTACAAAGGTCAAATCTATAAAGGTGGAAATTTGTGACTCTTTTCAATTACTATCCAAAGCCTTTTTCTCCATGAATCTCTCTCCAAAGAAAGCTTCCACTCCTTTTGGAGGATGGAACATATTGTAAGAAGTGGATATACCTTTTCACATTCTCTCTACTCAAATCCTCATAAAACTATCCATCCCATATTGTAAAGCGTCACATTATATTAGTAATGCACATGTACAATTCTCCTCACATTTTTCAATCTTTATAGTTTACCTTTCATTTTCTTATTATTTTGGAAAGCTTGACTATGAAGACTCATACACAAAAGATAACAAAATCTATTATAAAGGGAGACTTCATGAACTATCTTATATAACTTAGTGCATCATCCAATTTGGGGCTCTAATCAATCAAGATTATGCTTGATTAATTAGGATTAGTAGATATTATAATCTAGTCAAGTGCCTATTAAAAAAGGACCCCTTTGAGTCTTCAAGAAGGGGGCATACATACTCCACTCTACCACCATTCTCACTACCTCTATTCTCTTCCTCTCCTTCATTACTCCCACATCCCTTTCCACTCCACCACCCTTCTTTCTCACATCATTACACACACCATCTGCCTCTCCCTCACCTCCCTTCAAAGCATGGTGATTTGAATATTTCTCCCCATGCTTAAAAATATTATAATTCTTGGCCTTTGAATTCTTGTATTTGCATTTCAAAGCATGGTGATTTGAATATTTCTCCCCATTCTTAGAACATAACCCTTTTTATTTATGCTTTTTAAAGAGGTCTATGGGGATGAAATTTTTGTATCTTGGACTATAAAATTGTTGGGTCTATTTTCAATTTACTTATTGTCTTAGGACTTTGTTAGCCTAAATTTCCTTAGGACCTTGAGGCATTAAATGATGGGTAGGTAGGAACTTTAGGGTTCCTATGAGGCACCTTAAATCCACATAATTTTCTTCAAACTATCCTTGCCTCATAGCAAGTGTTTGGTATCCATAAGAGGGTTTAAATGATGGATCTCTCTAATAATTCCTTGAGTACCTTTCAACTAACTCAATAGCTTAAAACAAAGTGGTAGGAGATTGGGCCATGACATCAATCAACAAATTAGGGTCTAGTCCATACATGTACTTTTGTAGTTTAGCATCAACTCATTGATGCTTTCCACATACATAGTAAGGTCAAGAAATTGATTTGTACACTCATGTATAGTACGTCCTCACTACTTGAGTTGTATCACCTTCGAGCAAGCCTTTCATGTTCAATCGATCAGATAAAGACTTGTGCCAAGAGCGCCTTGAACTCTTCCAAAGTGTCTATAGGCTGATTTTTCTTCTTCATATAGTACCACCATTGTCCAGGGCCAAACACTGGCTCTCTAGCAGTAGCGGAACCTCAAAGACACACAAGACACCCCACATAGCCTTGCGGCTAGGAGTATCTAGGGGTCATGCTACACTAAACTCGAATATCAATCTTACCTTTGTAATAGTACATAGTCTATCATGTAGAACACGAAATTTCATATATATAAATGAAACATTTTTACATGACAAGTTTTAGTGCTTGTGACCTCAAGCATGGTCATGGTCGCAAGCACTAGTAGCTGAAAGTAATATATATCAAAAATGAAAACTGCAAGCCAAGGGGAGGCATGCATGCATGGGGTTTCTCTACATCTCCTCAGAAGAGGCATCATCATCGCTACCACCACCGCTATCGGTGCCGGTGCCACTGCCGCCACCGCTACTGCTAGTCCCCCCTTCGCTATCCTCAACTAGATCAAGGTTCGCCTACACAAAGGATTAAGGTATATAAATACCATTACAAATAATAAATTAGGGTTATCTATACTTTTCATGTAAAAAATAAAACATAACTCTTCTGGTTGTGGAATCCTCATGGCACGATTATATTGCTCCTCCGTGATGAGTCGCTCCTCGTAGAAATGCTGCCAAGTGGACACCCGGTTATGATCTCGATGGTAGCCTACCCCTCTAGGAGTAGGCATCCTACCAACGATATGATACTACAAAACAATTTTAACATACAACGTATTAGAACACACTACATGATAACTTGAAAAAATTTACAAAATTTAATTTTAAAAAGAAATCAAATAATACTTACAAACTCAGTCTCCCATGACTCCCTGCCACCCGATCCATAATGTGACGATCCCATGGTTGCCATCTAGATACGTCGCGCCTCTGTATGCTAGCGAGTTGTCCTTTTCTCTGCTGCTCTCTTCTTGGCCTCTTTCCACTCCCTGCGGTGGCAATTGGGTGGTTGGCCATATCCAAGGCGCCCCTCCTCTTGTCTCCACAGTGACTCCTTGGCACGCGTTATAAGGTGAGACCTATTTTTATGAAGTGCGTCTCTCATCTTTGATTGTCCCCAATCATCTAAGAATCGTGAATTCTCGAGATTAGGGTACCTTCTATGTACTGCCCGCAACACCTCTTGCCACAAACCATTTTTTTGGTTCTTGAAGGGAATCATACAATCTTTGTATGTGGCATGCACGACACTCCTCAATTAGGCTATCACTTCCCTCCCCTCAGGGTTATGCAAGATACCACCAACATCTATGACAGAGTAGTACATTTGTGGAGTCTCACCTCTCTCATTTCCCAGTGAGGGTGATCGAGAGCCACCTCCTAGGCAATCCCCACAAAGCCCTCGACCTCCTCATCCTCCCACACGACTCTCCCTTCTCCCTCGACGTGCACTACCCTCTACCTCACTCGATGCACGTGCTTTTGCAGATGCACGTGCTTTGGCCGATCCATGTACTTCAGCTGATCCCTATGCATCAGCTAATCTGTGTGTATGCATAGTGCGTTGAGTACCCGTTAGTAGAGGTGTACCAAGGTTTGGTGTGGCAGTGCTAGGCAAAGATGTGATAGGTGTCCTAGACATGACACTGAAAACCTCCTCTGCAGTGGGAGGGCGACCAAGATAACTAGTCATCTCCCCCATGAATTGCTCCTTGTTCAGAAAACCTCCAAAAAAACTACTAACACCTCTAGAAAACTCCGCTAAGGTGTTCTTCATGCGTTCCAACTCAAGATCAGTGTTGGAAGATCCAGGATTCCACATCTACACAAGCAAAAATCCATTACTACCCTGTGCAGATAAAACATATTACACAGTGCATCTATACATGCATCTATACTTGTATCTGTCATCCCGTCTATTCTTGCATCTATACCTGCGTCTACACTGTCATCTAAACGCGCTAACAGACACGCAAAGTTGGACCATACTTTGCAAACTGTTATAAAAAACACACAAAAAACCTTCATAGATGACAGTCTAAAGCATGTAAAGAGATAGAGAGAGAGAGAGACAAACAGACAAAGAGAAAGCAAACAAGATTGAGAGAGAGAAGAAGAACTCACCTTCTTTGCTTGTTCCAATGGGTGGCGGCTAGGTTGCAAGCTCCTTGTCCTCCTTCTCCCTTCCCTTGGTAGGTTGCTTGATTCTTCTTCTCTTCCTTGCTGTTTGGCTCTTGTTCTTTACTCTTTGGCTCTTCCTTCCTCTTATCCTCTTTTTACTCTTATTTCCTTCCCTCATTGTCTTCATGAAGTGATAGATAGACATGATTAGTGATGTCGAGCTCGAACTGCCAAAAACGCGCAAAAAATGCAGGATAGTATTGGTTTAAAAAGAAAGCCACATCTTTTTTTAAATTTTTTAAATATTTGTGTGGCGCATCTGTAAGCACGTGTATATGTGCAGATAAGACATATTACACACACTGATAGACACACAATTGCAATTAAACTGATTAAATGCTAGCTTTTGGTTGTTTTTGGATCAACACGACTTTCCTAGTCTTTCAATATCAAAATGTTTGCCTCCATGTTGTCAGTATCAATGCATTTAGGGAATATGATATATATACCAAATGAAATCATATATATCCTTATGATTTAGGTGTAATTATATCGTCATCTTCTACTAATATGGGACATGCTGAGTCAACAAACAGTACATCCTCCAGTGAGGATGAGACATAGTGTCTTCACAATCGAGACGCTTGGCTACGACGGAAAATCAAATGTATGTCTGATCGTTGTCAAGGATGTTTTTTTCGAGCACATCGAATCACAATGTCACACCTCAGCATGTACGGAGAGTGGGACCAAGAAAAAGACCCAGTAATTTTTACTACTTTATTTGCACAAATATTATTTGTCTATGTTGCATCTTCATCATTAAACAAAACCTCCTTTTTTTAATTGATCAGGATGCGGTACTACATCCTCAAATGGTCCCTCCAGGGCGTCGAGAGGCTGCGAAGTGTCGATGCGAGGAGGCAGAGTTCTCAAGAAGAGTAGAGACTGATGACGACAATAGCAGCCCTCTTCAAATGCCCCATCAAGTTTTGGAGGAAGAGATTTTGGACAACATGATGCACGATTTATTTTCCCATGAGGTTTGGGGGGAGGGCGCCACTAGAGGGACAAATGACCTGCTATACATAGCATCGAAAACTCCATTGTACGAAGGTTGCACCTACTCCGTTCTACGTGCATCTCTCGAGATACTGAACTTACAAACCATTTATGGATGGAGTAATGCTAGCTTGAATGCATTATTGAAATATGTATCATTTGATATTCATTCATAAATGCTTCTAGACAATATTCGCGGTTTGTTAACTCTGTTTGCACAATATATGCAGGTTATTGTCACAAATGCTTCCAAATGGAAATAAATTACCAACTAGAAGGGAGAAAGCAAGGCATTTCTTGACATCTCTTGGAGGTCTCAATTATGTTAAAATCCATGCATGTGTCAATGATTACATCTTGTTTCGTGGGGATCATGCATCTGCACAACAGTGTCCTATTTGTGGTAAACCAAGATACAACTAGGAGATGAAATCAATGGATGTGCCTCTTAAGGTTTTGTGACATTTTTCTATTATTCCACGTATTCAACTTATGTTTAAGTGTGAATCTATTGGGAGACTCATGTCATGGCATGCTAGCCACCATTCAAGTGATGGAAAGTGGAGAATTCCTTCAGACACACCAGCTTGGCAACATGTAGACAATTTGTGGCCTACTTTCAAAGAAGAGCCCAGAAATTTAAGATTTGGTCTAGGATTAGATGGAATAAATCCATTTTTCATCAAAAGCACCTCATATAGTGTATGGCCAGTGGTATTGGTGAACTATAATATCCTTTTGTCCATGGCAATTAAAAAAGGACATGTAATGTTGTCCCTTTTGATTCCTAGAAAACACAAAGTAAAAAACATAGATGTTTACTTAGAGCCTTTGATCAAGGAGATAGAAATGCTATGGAGAGGTATTGAGGTGCAAGATGTGAGTGCATCATTGTCCTCTAGAGATTTCACTTTAAAGGGCATGTTGTTGTGGACCATGCATGACTTTCCAAGCTAGGAAGAGTGTTTAGGTAGTTACATACTCTATTTTATTCATTCTTACCCTTAATCAAATATATGTCATCATTAACCCACTTGTTTTTACAAGTTTAACTACATCAGGATATCATGCATGTCCAATTTGTGGTCCCTCTCTGGTTTCTTCTAGATCGACATGCTTGAAGAAGGTTATCTATGACAATCATAATCGTTTTCTTCCTATTGACCACCCCAAATATGCACCCCCCCACTAATGGAAGAACTCCACAATCTATGACCATTCAAGATTCGAAGGACACTTGGACACATGCCAATGATCATCCTCCACTCGGCATGAGTCAGTAACTAGCTTACTTCTTTTGTTTGTCTTTAAAGTACACTCCATTATGAGAACAAGAATTAATATATTGTTTGTGCCTTAGATTCTCTATATTTTTTCATCTCCCATATTGGACTGAACTCAAGATCAATCACCTGTTGGACCTCATGCATATATTCAAGAATGTTGCCTCTACATTATGGGATCACTTAATCGGGGCTCGTAATTCTGTCAATGTAAGGGAGAATTTACGTAGCATTGGATGTATGAGACAAGCTTGGCCATGCATCGGACCAAGAGGAAAGATCGAGTTACCGCGTGCACCTTGGATGTTGTCGAAGACCGAATAAAAGATGGTGAAGCAGTAGATATGTAGCTTTCGAACTCCCACAGGATTAATGAGATGCCTCAAGGGAGCCTTCATAAAGAAAAAGAAAAGACGTGTGGAGCAACTATCTAATTTGAAGTCTCGCGATTGGCAAAAAATGATTGAGGTAAGGATTTTCATAGCCATAAATATATTAATTAGTGGAGTAACTATGTAGACTAATTAACAATGTATGAATATTTACATACAGTTCATCCTTCCTACTAGCATATCCCAATGTGTTTCGAAAGATGTGCGTGATATCATTTACAAGATGGATGAGCTTGTGAGGTATGTATACTTTATACTTATTTTTTAGTTTACATATTATGTACATCACATAGTAAACCCGCTTGAATTTATGGACAAAATTAATCATGGTTCTCAATTGCATGTTGGTAGATTTGTGAGTTTGAAGGAAATCAATCCAAATACATTGCAAGAGGCTCGAGTATTGTCCATTGAGGTGGTTTGTTTGGTGGAGGAAACTTTTCCTCGCTCCATTTTGACTACTCAAGTACACGTACTCATACATCCGATTGATGAGATCGCAATTTGTGGGGCAGTTCATGCAAGGTGGATGTTTTTTCTAGAGTGCTTTATGAAAACCTTAAAAGATTTTGTAAGGAAAAATGCACAGCCCGAGGGGAGCATGGCTGAGGGTTGGTTAGTGCAATCATCCCTTGTACAAATCTCTGAATATCTTACTAAAGTGGACCCCTCTTTACCACGACTATGGAAAGATGATGAAGATTTGAGAATGACCTCTATAATACCTCAAGGAAAAGAAAGGAGCAAAGTGCTAATGAAAGAGGAACTTCATAAGTTAAATGTATTTTGTGTGCTTAACAGCGAAGTAATGAGCAAATGGGTGACACTATATAAAGAAGCAAGGGCAAGAAGAGTAAGCAAAAGGCAAGCATTTCATGCTAGACATGGACGTAATGTCCCATATCCAGAACATTTAAGTGCACTTCCACGTCATATTGATATAAATTGGCTACATGAAGAAATGGAGAAGATGGAAAAAGAGGAGACAATGGATATATCGTAAGAGGAGTGGAAATATGCATGAGGTTTCTTATCAAAGGTGAGACATACTTATAATTAAAATATATTTAGTTATATATGATATAATAATTTCACAAGTTTCATCTTCAACTAAATCATTAATATGATTGCAACAATGTACTACTAGTGCACATTGTTCAATGCTATTTAGTGTGAAGGAAAACATTTTCAAACTCGACGTATAGATGATAAGAGAAATACCCAGGATTGTGGTATCCTTGCAAACTTCCAGGATACCAATGCCACCATGGAAGGTTATTGTGGCTTGATCCAGGATATTTTGAAGCTTAACTTTAGGTGATTTTTTATATATGTACTAGATGTGAAGTGGTTTAAAGAAGTAGTAACAATGGGTGAGCATTACACAATTAGACGTCATCCAAGTGGTTTTGTAGTGATTGACTCTACAAAATTTCACCAAGGCAAGAATGACACATTCGTACTACCTCAACAATGTGAGCAGGTATATTAGAAGCTATTTATTTTCATATATATTACTTCTTGATACATTCTCAAAATATAATAAATATCTAAATTGCTTACTTTTTGTTTTTTAAATGTAGGTTGTGTATCACCCAATGGTAAACAATAACTGATGGTGGCATATCATCCCCATATCTAATCGTTCAAAACCAATATATGGGAATGCTACCAACATAGAGATAGTTGATGACAATCCAACAATCAATGATGATGCATATGATGATGCCATGATCGATGATATACATGATGCAGTGCAAGATGATCCCCATGAGGATGTTCAAGGAAGCACAAAAGAGGATAACAATATGGTTGCAGATGATGATGAAGAAATTGAGCATAGCAATACATCTGACAGTGGGATAGACTTATTTGTTTCATTGCCTATTGGTAACATAGACCTAGAGGTAGATAGTCTAGCAAGGGCCGATCTCATTGAAGATGAGATTGATCATTCATTGTAACATATATAATTAGCTTTAAATGATTGGATGTATATTTGTAATACTCAGAAAGAAGTAAAGTTGGTAATGTATTCAAAACAATACTAGTTGTTGAGATGTTTTGTCATATTTAGGGACTTTATGAGAAATGAAAAATATGTACATTTATTTTCTCATCTATAAGCGTATTTGAAAATGTGGGTGTATAGACGCGTTCTATATACTAGCGCAAATAGACACGCTGATAAACGTGCCCGCTATTTTGCGTGTATAGTGCGCGTCTATAGGGCCTTTCTCTTGTAGTGTTATCCAATATCCCCCTCATTGACATATCCGTGTCAGTGGATGTAGGAGTAGGACTCAGCAAGCCTCTTGACCAAGGACTTACTCTAGGTGACCCATCACCTGTAGGACCACTCTTCAATGTACTCACTATAGGTGTATTTTCAACATTACTAGTGCTGGCTCATCCATCAATAGCCATTGCAATAGGATTACCATACCACGATGCATGTCCATAAAAAACAACATCTCTGCTAATCAATGTCTCATGTGTAGATGGTACATAATACTTGTAAGCTTTTCGGTATTGTACATAACCAAGGAACACACTCTTGGCAGATTTAGGATTCAATTTCTTCCTTTTTTCATTAGGAACACATTAGGGCCAAAAACGTTTCAAAATGGCACTCGTAAGAAAATGATTAAGTTGCTAATTAGAAGAGGTTTAGAAGAGAAATACCCTGCAAATTTGGCTGCCTGAACGTGATTAATGAGAGAATGTATGATTCATTTAAGAGGTCAGGTATTAAATATCATCAATCTTTAATGGACAATAAGTGTCACCTTTTCAGTCTTATTCTCATGGAAATTGCAAAATCTTGTATTTTTGAATTTTCGCATAAGAGGTCACATGTTTATTCCTGGACGTTCATTTTTTGCACCTCTCTTTCATGTGGTTCTATTTCCTTCTCAGTGATATTGTTGCCATGTTTAGGGTTCCCTACCAAAATATTTACCAATACCTTTTCTAGCAATACAAGCGCAACCCCACTACGCAAGTATAAACTTACTATCCAGTTAGATCTTGTCTATTCATCTTGGAGGAGTATACACCATGGAGCATTGTTGGACAAGGATGAAGCTAACAAGTTGCGATAACAAGGAAAGAAGCATGTAGAGTTATGGATGGATGGAAATATTTATCCTCTGGACCCTTCTACAAGTAAACATCCTCCTTTTTACAATATTCATGACTACATAAGGTATGTTGAAGATGGTTGTGATGGGATGCTTGGCTATTGCATGAGGTTATATTCTACATCTTTTACATTTAGAGAACAAATGCATGAAATGAAGGAAGCATTAACATTGGCACAAAAAACTATTTATGAGCTAATGGACAAGGTTGATAATCTAGAGAACTCTAATCAGTCATTGCAAGAAACATTATTGTGCTTGAAATAAACTCCAATAGGATTTAGACAGAGAAAAAGACCACTTAAAAATATAATGAACTTGTGTAGTCTGGTGAAGAAAAGGAGGCTAAATCTTGCAAAGAGATGTGTCTCTAATATTTCAGGTATTAATATTTAAGAGAATGATGAGAGGATTAATCTTATTAAAGAAACCATATCAAAGAAGGACATTATAAGGATTCTTAAATCACCTGAAAATGTAGACTTGAGAAGCCAAACTCTAAAAGAGTTAGTGAAAGATTTAAAAGGAATAGTTAAAGCAAATGAAATAGTGGAGACATGTGATAGTATAGGTATCAATTCATATAGGTTATTGTCCTCTCTCTAAATTGTGGTTTACAAATCTTAAATGTCATAGAATAAGTGCATTTGGTTTTTCTCGACCTCTTGCAGTTTCAATTGCTAGGACAGCTATGAATCGTAGGATTCCAGATGTTTTTGGAGAGTATATCGATATAGAAGGATCTATGCCCTATGAAAAACATAAAACAAAGGCTTTTTTTTAATACAACACATTTAATAATATTTGGATTGATCTTAAAAGATTCCATATTGCAATGGTCCATGTGTATAAATTTACTGTCCAAGAATGTGGTGGTATTTTGAAGTTTACACTAAAATTGGATGAAGCACTGATTCAAAAGGGGCAAAAGATAGAAAGAGTCAACATCTGTATTATAAACAGGGCATTGGATTACAGTACTGGTAGGGGGTGATATAGCAGGATGACTACTCATCCTCTTGCAAGTTAGACTTGTGCTAGAACCTACCAACCTCGTTCCAAGGAATGGAAAATCTATCTTGTGATTACCACAAGGCCATGCGACGTTGCAGCTTGTTGCACAAGTGTCGCATCTATCCCATGGGATCATTTCACCCATTGAATGGAATTTCCTAGTCAAGGAATTTCATTTAGACAAGAATAGAGTTTAGGGTGTCTTCTTACCCAACCCAACCCTAATTGTACTAGATCGACAACGTTCAGTCCTAGGGTCTCCCTAGATCATTGTTTGCATGAGCGTCCAATTGACCCAAACATTCCGTGAGTGTGGGTAGGACCTTTGGGTTTGAGGGCTTTGACTTGGCATCCAAGTACGATACTACGCCGCATTTCTGACATGCCAAGCCTTAGCTAGTACTTGAGGTGTTTATCGTATCGACTAGTTATGCCTATACAACTCCCTTGCGATTTAGGTGATTTAGCTAAATTGGACTACTTGTCTTGGGACAAGGGTGATCCTTTCCTAGAGATGCTAACCTTGTTCCAAAGGTGTAACAGATGCTAGATACCACATTTCGTGCAAGTATACGATTTGTTACATCTATGTTCTATAAGGTATGCAGGTATGCGATAACCCTTTACTTTTCTTACTAAAGTCACGACGAATGATAACTTGCATGAAACCTACTAGGGTGTACATCAAAGAATCATGCCTACAATCCTTTTATCTAGCTTTAGAATTTCATGCTTTGATAAGCCATGCAATCTTTTCCAAATGCAACTCGATGAAATGAAATTTGCAATTATGTAGCATGGGACCCTTTTCTAAATACAACATTGTTAATGAAGTTCATGTGACATGCAACCTTTAATCCGTCTGACAAACATCTTTGCAAGCAACGAGCAATGTTCATTGTTTCATTTTCATGCCGTGCAACGGAAGTTAACAATTTTCTCATGTGAGTCATAACAAAGGAAGTTATTGACTAAATGCAAGATACTCTCTTCCTTCACGGCCAATGCACTTAACAATTTGCTCTTTAACCCTAGGCAAAATGCGTTTTAGACTTCCATTTCGAAAATGCATGACAAGGCAATTTGCGACTAAGTTCATAGGGCGAGTAAGTGATTTACATTTATAACTTTGGAGATGCACACGATCCAATTGCATGATATGCACCATTCCTTATCTATCGTTCAAAGAGATAATTTATCAAATGTACTTTTATCACTACCACATGAATTAACGATAAGCATAAAATGCATTCTCCCTATGGAATTAAGCGTGTTTAAAGCATTTCTTTATGTGAAAATAAATTCATGGAACTTGGGCTTGTGGATCCGTGGAGATATCGACATGTAAGTTCGGGGAGGAACCTCCCGTGGGTGCGCCTTGCGACTTCTTGGGAGCCATCGTTGATGACTTGAACTCCATGTATTACCCTCGCTTCTACGTGTTCCTCGAACACCCTCAAGTTTTGCCTTCTCTCTTGTACGCAGGAAATTACTTCATCGAAACGCGGTTTAGAAAGCACCCCGGGAAGGCTTGTGGGAATGGGGCTTATGGGAAGACTTGTGGAAATGGGGCTTATGGAAGCCCCCCCTTAGAAGCTTCTCAAGAAGCTTCTAAAAGGCTTCTATCTTATCTAGAAATGTGGAAGAAGGCCCAATGATTGGTAAGAAGAAAGGTTTGACGATTGGGGGGGTGATTAGGACAATGGGGGGAATGAGCAGCGGTCTAGCGGCGATCACGGTGGCGTCTCACAGCAGGCGGCGGCCTTCTTCCACAGCAGTGTTCATTTTCTCCTCCCTTTGATTCACCTCAGCACCCCAGCCTTCCTTCTCTTTTGTGCCTTTGATCCTCCTCTCCCCCAACTCATGCCATAGGGAGTCACGTATGGTGTCGGGATGACGGTGGCAGTGGCAGGGTTTGTCCTCCTCCTCTGATGGTGCATAATACGGCAACGTTCCCCTTATCCTCCCTCTATCCTTCTCCCACTTGATCACAAGGGGTCACATGTGAGATGATGATGGTAGTGTTTCTTCAGTACAGCAGCCTCCCTCCTCAGCATGACAACCTTTCTTCCTTATCTCCCCTCCCCCAATGCCTAAGGGGTGTTTATATAGGCCAAGGGGGGAAAAGGAAGCTCCACCACGTGGATTATGCATGGCTCCCCCCCTCATGCAACCCACACCACCCTACCTTAGCCCATTCCTCCCCACAATCCCTCTCCTCCAGCCATGCATCAGCTGGGGGAAGGGATAATTATATTAAAAAATTTGACTTAAATTTCATCATTATCCAAATTGCCCCTTCAAAAAGGGTGTTCTCCCGCGGGTTTTTTACGGTCTTCAACCCCGGCCTCGATTTCACAATGCGGAGGCCTCATTCTTGCGCGTGTGGGGTACGGATTAAGCTGCCAATAATTACAATGTTTTTACACGGCGTGCAGGGAGTCAAGTTCAACAATATTTTTAACCAAAAATATTACATTCTCTCCCCCTTGGAGGAATCGAGATGTCCTCATCTCGAGAAGAACTGGGGGTAGTGTTGGTTGAGAGTGCTTTGATCCATCCAAGTGGCATCCTCCTCGGGATAATCTTTCCACTGGGAGGCATTGTCTCAATGTTCTGGATCTCAATTGTCTCTCCCTAACATCTAAGATCCTGTTAGGCCGTAGCTCAAGGACTCCTTGGCTAGGCATTACAAGTTGTTGATCATCAAGTACATCGCTAGGATTAGGTACATACTTCTTCAGTAGGTTGATATGAAATATATTATGAACCTTTAGGTTCTCAGGGAGTTACACTCTATAAGCATTGCGTCCTAGGCACTTGAGGATCTTGTAGGGTCCACAATACCTTGGACTTAGCTTCTTACAATCTCCTAAGGATAGGGAACTCTTCTTTGGGCATACGCAAATGAAGACCATGTCTCCTTCCTCAAAGGTTCTATCTTGACATTTCAAATCCGCGTATGACTTCTGTCTATCCTTGGCGGCTTGGATGTCCTGTCTTATTCACTTCATTTGGTCATCTATATCTTCCAGCATCTGAAAAGGGGTCATTTGAATGCTTTGTTGGAAAGAAGCATTGTAGGCAAAATCAACCAGTGGCAAGTATTGAATCCACCTTTTTGGTTCACGGCAGTAGTGTGCCCTTAGCATATCCTCAATGACTTGGTTGACTCGCTCTGTTTGACCATCGGTTTGGGGATGGTAAGTTGTACTAAAACAGAGTTGAGTCCCAATAGCTTCAAAGAAAGCTCTCTAGAAGTGTGATGTGAAAAGAGAATCATGATCACTAATGATTCTTCTGGGCAACCCATGAAGTTTGAATATCTCCTTGATAAATAATCTTGCAATGTCAGAGGCTTTATGGTTTGTCTTAACAGGAATAAGATGTGCAACCTTAGTGAGCATATCAACCACAACCATAATGGAGTTGTATCCTCCCTGAACTTGGGGTAGGCCAACAACAAAGTCCATACTGATGAATTCCCATTTCATTTGGGGAATGTCAAGTGGTTGCAACTTTCTTGGCATTTTGACATGTTCAGCCTTAATACGTTGACAAGACAAACACTCAGTGACATATTTGAGAACATCACCTTTAAGCCTTTCCCAATAGTAGCTCTTTCTGACTGCATTGAGGGTCTTAGCGTAGCTAGGATGTCCTAAGAAAGGGGAATCATGAGCTTCCCAAAGTATCTTTTGCTTGAGTGACTGGCTTGCCGGTATACATAATCTCGCTCTATAGTAGACAAGTCCACTATTGATAGAGAATTCTTGATACTTAGCCTGTAGCTTCGGGTCTTGATCCTTGATAGAGATCTCCCTTAGCATCTTTTGATAGGTTGGATCATGGCAAGCTTCTTCTCTAGCTAGCATCTTTTGATAGAGATCTAGCTGTTGATGGATTTTGCAAGATTAGAGAATTAAGGAATGCCTTGCAACTGAGTGCATCGGCAACTACATTCTCCTTTCTAGGCCAGTATTTGATTTCAAAATCATACTCCTCCAACACTTCAATCCATCGACGTTGCCTCATGGTGAGTTCATTTTGGGTAAAGATCCACTTGAGACTTTTATGATCCGTCAATAGGGTAAACTTGTTACCTAGTAGGTAGTGTCTCCAAAGCTTGAGGGCATGGATGACAGCTAACAGATCTAGATCATGGGTAGCATAATTCTTCTCATGGCTCTTCAACTTCCTTGAAGAGTATGCTACAGGATGACCTTCTTGCATAAGGCAAGTGTGCTAGCATTCATTATTACTTCGAACTCCTTACTAAGGTCCTCAAGTTTCAGGATAGGTGCTAATACCAAACTTTTCTTTAATCTATCAAAGCTACATTGTTCGGCAGTTGACCATGCAATCGATGTTTGCTTCTTCAGTAGATCCATCAGAGGCGCTGCAATCAAAGCATAGTTTTTGATAAAGACCCTGTACCACCCTGTCAAACTAAGAAAACTCCCCGTATTTCCTTGACAGTTGTTGGTATTGGCCATTCCAAAACATGTGTGACTTTGGCTGGATCCACTGAGATTCCTTCCACTGACACGATGAATCCCAGATATTCAATCTGACGTTTGAAGAATGCACACTTCCTTATCTTGGCATAAAGCTTGTGTGCCCTCATTGTCTCAAGGACAATCCAAAGCTGGGGTTCATGATCTTCTTCCTGTTTGGAGTAGACTAAGGTATCGTCAAAGAAGACGAGTACAAAGTCATCAAGATATGGCCTAAAGATATCCTGCATTAACCTGTTGAAGGTGGCAGGTGCATTTGTCAGCCCGAACAACATGACTAGAAACTCAAAGTGTCCATATCTTGTGTTGAATTCTGTCTTTGGGATATCTTCTTCCTTGATCCTTATCTGATAGTATCCAGACCTGAGATCAATCTTGGAGAATATCTTCGCACCTTGAAGACGGTCAAGAAGTTCATCTATTCTTGAAATAGGGTACTTATTCTTAATGAATGATTGATTCAACCCTCTGTAATCAATACGCAGCCGAAACATTCCATCCTTCTTCTTTTGGAACAGCACTAGAGCTCCCCATGGCGAACCGCTAGGATGGATGTAGCCCTGATCTAACAGTTGCTTGAGTTGCTCCTTCAGCTCAATTACTTCTGGGATGGACATTCTATAAGGCCTCTTTGCGATTGGCGGAGCTCCTGGCACTAGCTTGATCTCATGATCAACTTCCCTTTGAGGCGGAAGTTCTATCAGCTCTTCAGGAAATATGTCTGTGTACTCCTTTAGCCATGAAGGTTCTTCACTAGGTTCCTAATTCTGATCTAGCTTATTAAGCTTAATCAAGTAGACATGTGCTCCCTTTCTAACTCCCTGTATAATCCGAGATGCTTTGGCCAATTGAATTTTTGACTTTCCAGCCTCTCCTTGAGTTGTGACCAATTCCCCTTCAAAGTTTTGAAAGGAAACTTGACCCTTTCCATAATGAATGTGGGCATCATTAGGTTTAAGCCAATCCATTCCGAGCAAACACTCATGGATACCTAGGTTCATGACCCTGAATCTGACCGAAGTCGACTTTCCTCCCAGTAGGAAATCCACATTATATTACATGTCCCTTAAGCTTTTAGCCAAGTGATCAAATCACTTTACTTCTTTATCAATATTCACAGTCAAGAAAACTATTGATAAAAAGAAGTCTTATTTCATTCATATGGGCATAGCCCTTTCGGATACAATATTTCCGGGGAAGATGTAATAAGCTGATACATTAATTCGAGGGGAATAAGATGTTGGTGCATTCAGCTACTAGAACTGAGTAATAGTAAGGATTGGGGTCATCGATTTTCAGGAATCGATAGGTCATTGGAAGATTAGGGTATCTTTTCCTTTGATATCCGTTCTTCTCATGACGTCCCAACACCTTGATCTTGTCCGCAGGGATTACTCGAGTCACTTCCTCGTACATATACTTGTTCTGCTTGACCCTTCGACCTCCGACATGTAAGGTTGCGTTTGCATGAGCCTCAATAAAGATGAACAGCTTCACGATCTTTAAGTCTTCCATCCACTTGATTCTCTTCAAGTTGGTTCAAAGGTATGCAAGTCGGTGGGCAGCTATGTAATAGATCCTTGAAACACCCATCCATCTCCGTTCCATGTACAAGGGTGATGGATTATAGATGCGGTCTAGGATATTCATCATATCGAGCCTTCATCGATAATCCGAGGCATGCGTCGCGGTCATAAACATGACCTCGAACACCATGAACCTGTTCCATACTTCATGACTCTGCAAGACACCATTGATAAGTAAGGAAATGTTCTTAATAACAACATTTGCTTTACTTCTTCATATTAAGTTTTCTTATAAAGACAGATCCTTCGTTGGTTCGCTTTGATACCAACTGTAACATGTCCACCTGTTTGTTTGCTGGACACATCTTAGAAGCCCATCGGAAAGAGGGTCTAGAAAGCTCCGCCCGGCACTCCCATGGAATGTTACGAGGTTTGTGATCTAGGTCTTTTTGTGTGTCTACCATGTAGTGGAAGTATTCTGGCCATTCCCACTTAGGCTCGACCTCTCTGCCCATAAGGTTCCTTGTTGTTTGTTTTCTTCGAGCGAACTTCCTTGCTGTCCATTTCATTGAGAAAAGTTCCTGGGCAACCGGGACCACCCATCCAGAGGATGAACCCATGGCCACATCCACCGCACTTTCCTCAAGGTTGCTTTAGTTATCTAATTACCTACCACATTTAGTTGGACACGCATCAAGCATCTTTCTTAATTAGCCAGTTAGACACTGGTTCATTCACGTAATCTTAGCACTTGACATAGAAAAATAGTGCCAAAAAAGTTTATTTTCAACATGTTATCTTACTTATCTTTGGAATATGTCCATAAAATCCAGCCCGTAGACTAATCCATAATCCGCCCAAAGGCTATCCATAATCCGCCCGAAGGCTATCCAGCAATCCACAGGGATTACTAATCCAAGATTCCGCCCGTAGACTCGTATGCGAGCCTCAAGATCCAATCTTGAGTCACGTTGGCCTCTTGTGTAGGGCCCAGAAGGCAAGGGATTTACGGTTAGAGCCCTCCTGGCACCCAAGTGTAACGTGTCCACTAGCATCATCCAGGACACGTCTTAGCAGTCCGTCAGGAAGGATGTCTAGAAAGCTTCGCTCGGCACTCCCATGGAATGTTACGGGATTTGTGATCTAGGGCTTCCCGCGTCTACCACGTAGCACAAGTATTCTGGCCGTTCCCACTTAGGGAATTAGGGCTTTCCTGATTGGTCATTACCTAACAGCAACTAGCGTCGGACCCAAGCAAACTACTTTACGCAGAAATGCCATGTCAGAAGTGGATTCACACTGCACTTGGTTCAAGGAGAATGGGAAACGAGAGGGATGCAAAGCTCAACCTCTTTGCCATAAGGCATAGTCCCATTCCGTTCCCCTAAAACAACGTAAATCGGTTAAGACATCACTCTAGGTCAACACTTTTGTTGTTCGGGTCCTTTGACGATCATTCTCATGTTCTTTGAGAAAAGTTCTCGGCTAACCGGGACCACCCCAGACCCATGGCCCATCCTCCGCACTTTCCTTGGTTTGTTTTAGTTATGTAATTATCTAACACATTAATTTGACACGTAACAATCAACGTCTTTAATTAATCCGTTAAGCACTGGTTCCTTCACGTAATCTTATCACGTGACATAGAAAAACAATATCAAACAAGTTTTTTATTAACATATCATCATTTTTATCTTTGAAATACAAGGAGTTTCCGCCCGTAGGCTTGTCCATAATCCACCCGAAGGCTATCCAGTAATCCACAGGGATCACTATTCCAAGCTTCTGCCCATAAACTAGTATACGAGCCTCGAGGTCCAATCCCGAGTCATGTTAGCCTCTTGTGCAGGACCCAGAAGGCGAGGGATTTACGGTCAGAGCCCCCCCTGGCACCCAAGCGTCCTCCTACTCCAAGTAGTACTTAACGGAGAGACCTCTCGCGGTAGGTTCGGTCCACGTTCCTGGTGCGGTCAACAACCCCCTTGGTTAGGGTCAGGCAGGCAGTCGGGGGTAACTGAAACTGCCTCTCCCTTCAGGCCTTGAACCTAAAGTATAGATATTCATTTAATTTGTAATTCATAAATCAAACAATGCTCTAAAATCTCTAGCAAGCACAAACATTTCCATTAATCGACCTTGTTGTTTGGCAAACTGCTAAGGAATGATTCTTTTCTTTCGAATGCATCAGCACTCATTCCAAGGTGTCTTGCAACTTGGCAAGTTCTCTTATATTCTAGGTTAGGACGTACCTTATTAACCCAACTTGGTCAACCCTAAAGTTCATTGGATACTTTAGTTTCTGGTTTTTAACTTTTCTTATTTAGAAGGATATCAAAGAATACATCCTTTTGCAAGATAACTTGCGTAAGGATTCGCTATCCTTGTTGAGCGTATTTAACCTTTCTTCTTGTGAATCAATCACAAGACTATATGACTTCATACTTGCTGCGCAAGTCTTGCATTGTAATATACGATGAAATAATCCATTTTAGTTTCTTTAAGCTGACGTTTGTCAGACCTAGGGTTTCTTTTTAAAAACCTCAGGGACAAACCCTAGTTCTTTTACATTTACGAATTTATTTACCCTACAATCAGGGAAGATAGTCAAGTCTTTAAGGTATAAACATTTCTTGGTCTTTAAATCATTCCCAAGGCATATTTTGCAGCATAGGTATTTCTAAGTTTACATTAATTCGGTTATCATTTAGAAGATAATATTGAGATCACCTCGGCACGATTTGTTATCCTTGTGACAATTGATTTTTCAGTCCTAAACTTTAATGCTTTGAGGTTAGGTAAATTCAATTAATCTTCCTTTTTCCTTGCAAACGAAACTCATGCCAAATAACAATCTTTTTCTTGTTAAGATATGCAATTAGCAATGATAACTTCCTAGAATTCAAGCAACGTAAGAAACCTTTCATGAATTTCATCTTCTACGATGATTCGTTGCAAAAAGGAACAGGGGCTAATGGTGCAAGATGCAGTTTTTATACCTTCAAGATTTAATCGAAATATACTACTATAGTAGGTAGATAATCTTGCTCGTAATTCGTTTCAATACATGATGCTATTCGAAGGAACTATGCTTTATACATTATCATTTTTGCATGTTCAATTAAACTAAACTCCTTCATCGTAAATAACTCGGAAAAAAAATATATCTTATCCCTAACAATTCATCTTTGCGTGATTGACTTAAAACCGATATAAAACCAAGAAGGAAAAACCTGGTTTTGAGGTGAGATATCCACATGGATACCAGGAGATGACCCTCCTGCAGCTACTCCTTGGACTTTCTTAGGCGGCATCGCAGTTCGAACGTGAAGGCAACTTTTACTTTTTCTTTCGGATTTCCACCGTCTCTCTTTCGAGGCAAGGAACCGTTTAGATGATTGACCACGAGAAGGAATAATAAGACCTTTAGGTTCTTAGCTTCTTCGGAGAGGGAAAGATTTATAAAGCCTAAGAAGGCCCTATAAGGTATATACATGGTAAAAAAAGTTATAGGTGAGTGTGGCTTTGTAACCACATGAACCTTTGGAGAACTTTGGGCTTGGGGTAAAAGGTATAGAAAGGGAATTTTTATAGCAGTAAAGGGTTTTTTTTTGGATTTTTAACCTGGAGTGATAGGGGAAAGGTGAAGGATGAATGCTTCTAGCATGGGGGGGGGGGGGGGGGGGAAGGTATGTAAGGAAAAGGGGACACGGGGGTTAGAAAGGGCTTAGGGGGGTATGTTAAAAGGAATATGGGGGTGAAATACGGGCTCACAAGAAGGGACTTATAACTTTAAGTACGGGGAAGGGATTTGTGGGTTATGAGGCCAAGGGGTGTGGGGGGGTTTAACGGCCCCTCGGGAAGGGGTTAAGGCCTTAAGACCGGGGCGGGGTGAAGGGATTTCTAAGGGTTAGAATGGGGAGGGGGAAAAAGGGTAAGGAAAGGGTATTGGAAGGGGCTTGAGGGTTTAAAAAAAAACTGGGGGGAGGGGGGGGGGAATAAAAGAATAGAAGGGATATGAGTGGGGTGAAAGGGGGCTTAATTAGCCCCCCCTTAGGAAGCTTCCACTAGGAAGCTTTCCTGATGTGGCAGGGGAGTAACCAACCGTCCGACGGCTATGAGGCGGCAGCGACTTCTTCCACGAGCTTTGATAGCGATGCGACACTGATGCTCTCCCCTCCTCTACGTCCGTCGGTAGTATGGCAGCATCGACGTCGTTCTTCCCTCCCCCCCACTCTGGTAACGGTAGGGCATCCACTTCCACCACCGCGCACCCGAACATGAGCAGCTCTCCCTCTCTCATTTCTCCTCGTCCGTCCAGTAGGATATGGAAGCCTTTCGATCGTTCTCCCTTCCCTAATTATATAGGGGAGGGGAGGGAATCCTCCCCCCCTCGACGTGTTCCCAATGCATGAAGATGGAGCCGAGCAAGCTCCAGCGAGGAGCTTGCTGGCTCCTCCATCCTCCCTCTTCTGCTCCAACTCAATACGCCGCCATGCGAGAAGGTGAATTTTTTTTATTAAAAAATACATATATTTGATATATTTCATTCTCTCCCCCTTAGAGAAATCGAGATGTCCTCATCTCAAGATAAACTGGGGATATTGATGGTTGAGAGTGTCTTCTTCTATCCAAGTGGCATCCTATTCGGGATAATCTTTCCACTGGATGAGGCATTCTCTCAAGGTTTTGGATCGTAACTGTCTCTCCTTAACATCTAAGATCCTATCAAGCCTTAGCTCAAGGACTCCTTGGCTAGGCATTACAATTTGTTGATCATCAAGTACATGGTTAGGGTTGGGTACATATTTTTTGAATAGGCTAATATGGAATACATTGTGAACCTTTAGGTTCTCAGGGAGTTGCAATCTATAAGCATTGGGTCCTAGGCATTTGAGGATTTTGTATGGCCCACAATACCTTGGATAGAGAACTCTTTTTAGGGCGTATGCGAATGAAGACCATGTCTCCTTCTTCGAAGACTCTTTCTTGATGCTTCAAATCCGTGTATGCCTTCTATCTATCCTTGGCCGCTTGTATGTCTTGTCTTATTGACTTTATTTGATCATCCATGTCTTCCAACATCTATCTTGACGCTTCAACCCTTAGGGTTGGATCAGAAAAGTTTAGCGGACTTCGACAATCATGACCATACAATGCTTGAAAAGGAGTCATTTGAATTCTCTGCTAGTAAGAAGCATTGTAGGCAAATTCAACCAATGTCAAGTATTGAATCCACCTTTTGGGCTCTCGACAGCAGTATGCTCTAAGCATATCCTCAATGACTTGATTTACTCGCTCTATTTGGCCATCAGTTTGTGGATGGTAGGCGGTACTAAAATAGAGTTGAGTCCCAATAGCTTCAAAGATAGCTCTCCAGAAGTGTGATGTGAAGAGAGAATCTCGATCACTAATGATTCTTCTAGGTAAACCATGTAGTTTGAATATCTCCTTGATAAACAATCTTGCAATGTCGGAGGCTTTATAATTTGTCTTTACTAGAATCAGGTGTGCAATCTTGGTAAGCATGTCAACCACAACCATGATGGAGTTGTATCCTCCCTAGACTTGGGGTAAGCCTACCACAAAATCCATACTGATGAATTCCCATTTCATTTGGGGAATGTCAAGCGGTTGCAGTTTCCCTGGCATCATGACATGTTCGGCTTTGATACGTTGGCAAGACAAACACTCAGTGACATATTTGAGAACGTCACCTTTGAGCCTCTCCCAATGGTAGCTCTTCCTAACTGCATTAAGAGTCTTAGCATAGCCAGGATGTCCTGCGAAAGGGGAATCATGAGCTTCCCACATTATCTTCTTCTTAAGTGAATGGCTTGCTGGTATACACAGCCTTGTTCTGTAGTAGACAAGTCCATAATCAATGGAAAATTCCTAATACTTAGCTTGCAACTTTTGATTCTGCTCCTTGGTAGATATTTCCTTTAGCATTGTTTGGTATGCCAAATCATGGCATGCTTCCTCTCTAGCTAGTTTAAGTATAGGGTTGTTTGGCATAGATACTTTTGTAGCTAGAGATCTGGCCGTTGACAGATTCTGCAAGATTGGGGAATTTAGGAATGCCTTGTGACTAAGTGCATCGGCAACTACATTCTCTTTTCCTGGTCGGTGCTTGATTTCAAAATCATATTCCTCCAACACTTCAATCCACAGATGTTGCCTCATGTTGAGCTCGTTCTGGGTAAAGATCCATTTGAGGCTCTTATGGTCGATTACTAGAGTAAACTTGTTACCCAACAGGTAGTGTCTCCAAAGTTTTAGAGCATGGACGATAGCTAGTAATTCCAGATCATGCATAGCATCATTCTTTTCATGGCTTTTCAAATTCCTTGAAGAGTATGCTACTGGATGACCTTCCTGCATAAGTACACACCCCAAAGCAAGAATGCTAGCATCTGTTACTACCTCAAACTCTTTATTGAGGTCTGGAAGTTTTAGAATAGGTGCTGATACCAAAGTTTTCTTCAATTTGTCGAAGCTATTCTGTTCGGGAGTTGACCATGTAATGGAAGTCTGCTTCTTTAGTAAATCCATCAAAGGTGTTGCAATCAAAGCATAGTTTTTGATGAAGACCCTATACCATCTTGTCAATCCAAGAAAGCTGCTTATTTCTTTGACAGATACTGGTGTTGGCCATTCAAGCACATCTCTGACCTTGGCTGCGTCTACTGATATTCCTTCTGATGATACTATGAATCCTAGATATTCAATCTGACGCTTGAAGAATGCACACTTCTTCATTTTTGTATATAGCTTATGTGACCTCATTGTCTCAAGGACAATCCGAAGTTGAGGTTCATGATCTTCTTCCTGTTTAGAATAGACTAAAGTGTCATCGAAGAAGACAAGCACGAAATCATCAAGATATGGCCTAAAAATATCCTGCATTAATCTATTGAAGGTAGCAGGTGCATTCGTAATCCCGAATGACATAACCAAGAACTCAAAGTGCCCATATATTGTATTGAAGGCCGTCTTTGGGATATCTTCTTCCTTGATCCTTATCTGATAGTAACCTGACCTGAGATCAATCTTGGAAAAGATCTTTGCACCCTGAAGACGATCAAGAAGCTCATCTATTCTAGGAATAGGATACTTGTTCTTGACTATTGATTGATTCAACCCTCGGTAATCAATACATAGTCGAAGTGACCCATCTTTCTTTTTCTGGAATAGTACTGGAGCTCCCCACGGTGAATTGCTAGGCCGAATGTAGCCCTGATCTAATAGTTGCTTGATTTGTTCCATAACTCTATTGCTTCTGGTATGGACATTTTATAAGGCCTCTTTGCAATTGGTGCAGCTCCGAGAACTAACCTAATCTCATGATCCACTTCTCTTTGAGGCGGAAGTTCGATCAACTCTTCAGGGAATACGTCCACGTATTCCTTTAGCCAAGAAGGCCCTTCATGAGACTCTTGCTTTTGATCTAACTTGTTGAGTTTGATTAAGTAAACGAGTAATCCTTTTCTGACTCCTTTTATGATTCGAGATACTTTGGCCAATTGGATTCTTGGCACTCCTGCCTCACCTTGAGTTGTGACAAATTCCCTTTCAGAGTTTTGAAAGGAAACTTGACCCTTTCCACAGTGAATGTGGGCGTCGTTGGGCTTAAGCCAATCCATTCCGAGTAGACACTCATGGATACCTAAATTCATGACTCTGAATTTGACCGAAGTCTTCTTTCCTCCCAGAAAGAATTCCACCTTAGTAGTTTGCCTGGTACAAGTTACCTCACGACCATTTGCCAATTCCACAAGCATGGTAGGTGCTTCTATTGTGGCTATTCCTAATCTTTTTGCACATGCTGGTGAGATAAAGGAATGTGTACTGCCACAATCAATCAAGGTTTTGAAACCTTTACCTTGATAGTTCGTCTGAATCACCGAGAACTGGCGATTCGGCCCTTTCTTGTGTAAAGCGGCATGGACTGTCGCTCTTTCGAATTCTGCTTCCATAGTCGGATCTTCCTCTTCTTCTTCTTCGCATCTTTGCCTATTGGCAATGTAGGCGGTTCTTCCTCTTCCTCGGGTAGCGGCTCTTTGACCACGGCCTGTTCCTTGAAAAGGCGCTTGGCGATGTCCTCCACCAAGCTTGGGACATTGCCTCTTGAAGTGACCGGGTTCGTTGCAGTGGAAACAACGGAGGTTTCGACCATTACTTTGAGTAGGAACAAAGTTGTTGACGTTATTTGTCCTTGCTTTCTTTCTTTGTCCTTGATTATGACCTTGAACTCTCTTCATTTGACGTCTGAATGCTCCTCTATTCGGGTCATTATAAGACCAAGTTTTGTTACTCCTTGGTCTAGCTTGCACCTCCTGAATTATAGGCGCCGCTCGAATGAGTACATCCTGAATATCTAATGGACACATAGATTCGAGACGGGTATTTACTGGTGGATTTAAGCCCACACAAAATTTGGACACCTGTTGTGTCATGTCCATCTGTGGTGCATACTTTAAAAGTGAAAGGAATTTAGAGTAGTATGCGTCAAGAGTGAGTCCTAGCTGTTTTAGCTCGTAGAACTCGTTCATTTTTTGCATGCGACATGCAGGTGGTAAGTGTCTTCCCTGCACGGCTTTCTTCAGCTTCTCCCAGGTAACGGTTCCATCTGCGATCCCTTGATCCCTGCACCATTGCTTCCACCAAAGTCTGGCTTCGCCGGTGAGCTTTAACTTGGCGAGCATAGCCTAATTGGCGGGTGCAGTACCGGCTGCTTCGAAGTAATCCTCCATGGATTCAATCCAAATTTCAGCATCATCCTGGATGAATCTGCCTCTCCCGTCAAACTCGGGTGGCTTAATCTGCTTGAGAAGGAACTTCTTCTTCTCGATCACAGCAGTACTTGATGTAGGAGACGAATTAAGAACCTGTACCTAGGGTTGTGCCTGAATAAAGGTTTTCTTAATGTTATTATACGATAATCGATGTTAGCTTATATGACATCTTTAATTCGGCTATCTCATAAACAATGTAGCTACTTAACTTTTTATCAACTCTTATACACAGCCAGACATTGATAAAAAGAAGTATTTATTTGTATTTACATGGACATAGCCCTTTCGAATACAATGTTCCCTATTATGATAAGTCAATTATTACATTTAGTTTGGGGAGAACAACGTTGTATTGCATTTATCTACAGGAACTGTGTAATAGTAGGGTTTTGGGTCATGGATCTTCAGGAAATCGATAAGTCATTGGAAGTTCAGGATATCCTTTCCATTGGAATCTATACTTCTCATGGCGGCCCAACACTTTAATTCTATCGGCGGGAATTACACGGGTTACTTCCTCATATACATATGAGTTCATTTCAACCCTCCGACCTCGAATATGTAAAGTTGAATTTACGTGAGCTTCCACAAAAATGAACAGCTTCACGACTTTCAAGTCTTCCAACCATTTGATCCTTTTTAAGTTGGTCTATAGATAAGCAAACCGGTGGGCAGCTATATAATAGATTCCTGAAGCACCCGTCCATCTTCATTCCATGTACAAAGGTAATGGATTATAGATCTACTCCAGGATGTTCATCATCCCAATTCTTTGTCTATAAAGCGGAGAATGCATTGCAGTCATAAACATGACCCGAAATACCAAAAACTTGTTCCACGCTTCGTAATTCTACAAGACAGTGTTGAAGGTAAGGAAATGTTTAGACAGCAACAATTTCTTTACTTCCTTTTATTGAGATCTCATAGAACCAATTCCGTTGTTGGTCGGCTCTGATACCAACTGTAACGTGTCCACTAGCATCATCCAGGACACGTCTTAGTAGTCCGTCAGGAAGGATGGCTAGAAAGCTTCGCCTGCCACTCCCATGGAATATTACGGGATTTGCGATCTAGGGCTTCCCTCGTCTACCACGTAGCGAAAGTATTCTAGCTGTTCCCACTTAGGATCGACCGGAATTAGGGTTTTCCTGATTGGTCATTACCTAACAGCAACTAGCATCGGACCCAAGCGAACTACTTTACACAGAAATGCCAGGTCCGAAGCAGATTCACGCTGCACTTGGTTTAAGGAGAATGGGAAAGGAGAGGGATGCAAAGCTCAACCTCTCTACCATAAGGCATAGTCCCATTCCATTCCCCTAAAACAATGTAAATCGGTTAAGACATCACTCTAGGTCAACGCTTTTGTTGTTTGTGTCCTTTGACAATCATTCTATTGTTCTTTGAGAAAAGTTCTCGGTTACCCGGGACCACCCAACTGTAGGACGGACCCATGGCCCATCCTCCGCACTTTCCTCGGTTTGTTTTAGTTATGTAATTATCTAACACATTAATTTGACATGTAACAATCAACTTCTTTAATTAATCCGTTAAGCACCGGTTCCTTCACGTAATCTTATCACGTGACATAGAAAAACAATATCAAACAAGTTCTTTTTTAACATATCATCAGTTTTATCTTTGAAATACAAGGAGTTTCCACCCGTAGGCTTGTCCATAATCCGCCCGAAGGCTATCCAGTAATCCACAGGGATCACTATTCCAAGCTTCTGCTCGTAAACTAGTATGCGGGCCTAGAGATCCAATCCCGAGTCACGTTAGCCTCTTGTGCAGGACCCGGAAGGCGAGGGATTTACGACCAGAGTCCCCCCTGGCACCCAAGCATCCTCCAGCTCCAAGTAGAGCTCAACGGAGAGACCTCTTGTGGTGGGTTCGGTCCACATTCCCAATGCGGTCAACAACTCCCTTGGTTAGGGTCAGGCAGGCAGTCGGGGGTAACTGAAACTGCCTCTCCCTTCAGGCCTTGAACCTAAAGTATAGATATTCATTTAATTTGTAATTCATAAATCAAACAATGCTCTAAAATCTCTAGCAAGCACAAACATTTCCATTAATCGACCTTGTTGTTTGGCAAACTGCTAAGGAATGATTCTTTCATTTCGAATGCATCAGCACTCATTCAAGGGTGTCTTGCAACTTGGCAAGATCCCTTATATTCTAGGTTAGGGCGTACCTTATTAACCCAACTTGGTCAACCCTAAATTTCATTGGGTACTTTAGTTTCTGGTTTTTAACTTTTCTTATTTAGAAGGATATCAAATAATACATTCTTTTGCAAGATAACTTGCGTAAGGATCCGCCATCCTTGTTCAGGGTATTTAACCTTTCTTCTTGTGAATCAATCACAAGACTATATGACTTCGTACTTGCTGCGCAAGTCTTGCATCATAATATACGATGAAATAATCCGTTTTAGTTTCTTTAAGCTAATGTTTGTCAGACCTAGGGTCTCTTTTTAAGAACCTCAGAGACAAACCCTAGTTCTTTTACATTTACGAATTTATTTACCCTACAATCAGGGAAGATAGTCAAGTGTTTAAGGTATAAACATTTCTTTGTCTTTAAATCATTCCCAAGGCATATTTTGCAGCATAGGTATTTCTAAGTTTACATTAATTCGGTTATCATTTAGAAGATAATATTGAGATCACCTCGGCACGATTTGTTATCCTTGTGACAATTGATTTTTCAGTCCTAAACTTTAATGCTTTGAGGTTAGGTAAATTCAATTAATCTTCCTTTTTCCTTGCAAACAAAACTCATGCCAAATAACAATCTTTTCCTTGTTAAGATATGCAATTAGCAATGATAACTTCCTAGAATTCAAGCAACGTAAGAAACCTTTCATGAATTTCATCTTCTACGATGATTCGTTGCAAAAAGGAACAGGGGCTAATGGTGCAAGATGCAGTTTTTATACCTTCAAGATTTAATCAAAATATACTACTATAGTAGGTAGATAATCTTGCTCGTAATTCGTTTCAATGCATGATGCTATTCGAAGGAACTATGTTTTATACATTATCATTTTTGCATGTTCAACTACACTAAACTCCTTCATCGTAAATAACTCGGAAAAAATATATATCTTATCCCTAACAATTCATATTTGTGTGATTGACTTAAAACCGATATAAAACCAAGAAGGAAAAACCTGGTTTTGGGGTGAGATATCCACATGGATACCGGGAGATGACCCTCCTGCAGCTACTCCTTGGACTTTCTTAGGCAGCATCGCAGTTCGAATGTGAAGGCAGCTTTTACTTTTTCTTTCGGATTTCCACCATCTCTCTTTCGAGGCAAGGAACCGTTTAAATGATTGACCATGAGAAGGAATAATAAGACCTTTAGGTTCTTAGCTTCTTCGGAGAGGGAAAGATTTATAAAGCCTAAGAAGGCCCTATAAGATATATACACGGTAAAAAAATTTATGGGTGAGTGTGGCTTCGTAACCACATGAACCTTTGGAGAACTTTGGGCTTGGGGTAAAAGGTATAGAAAGGGAATTTTTATAGCAGTAAAGGTTTTTTGTTTTTTGGGATTTTAACCCGGAGTGATAGGGGAAAGGTGAAGGATGAACGGTTCTAGCACGGGGGGGGAAGGTATGTAAGGAAAAGGGGACACAGGGGTTAGAAATGGCTTAGGGGGGTATGTTAAAAGGAATATGGGGGTGAAATACGGGCTCACAAGAAGGGACTTATAACTTTAAGTACAGGGAAGGGATTTGTGGGTTATGAGGCCAAGGGGTGTGGGGGGATTTAACGGCCCCTCGGGAAGGGGTTAAGGCCTTAAGACTGGGCGGGGTGAAGGGATTTCTAAGGGTTAGAACGGGGAGGGGGAAAAAGGGTAAGGAAAGGGTATAGGAAGGGGCTTGAGGGTTTTAAAAAAAACCGGGGGGGGATAAAAGAATAGAAGGGATATGAGTGGTGTGAAAGGGGGCTTAATTAGCCCCCCCCCTTAGGAAGCTTCCACTAGGAAGCTTTCCTGACGTGGCAGGGGAGAAACCAGCTATTCGATGGCTATGAGGCAGCAGCAACTTCTTCCACGAGCTTTGACAGCGATGGGACACTGATGCTCTCCACTCCTCTACGTCCGTCGGTAGTATGGCAGCATCGATGTCGTTCTTCCCTCCCCCCCACTCTGGTAACAGCAGGGCATCCACTTCCACCACCGCGCACCCAAACACGAGCAGCTATCCCTCTCTCCTTTCTCCTCGTCCGTCCAGTAGGATATGGCAGTCCTTCGATCGTTCTCCCATCCCTAATTATATAGGGGAGGGGAGGGAATCCTCCCCCCCTCGACGTGTCCCCAATGCATGAAGATGGAGTCGAGCAAGCTCCAACGAGGAGCTTGCTAGCTCCTCCATCCCCCTCTCCCACTCCAACTCGATACGCCAGTGTGCGAGAAGGTGAATTTAAAAAAAAAATACATATATTTGATATATTACACCAAGCATCCTCCTGCTCCAAGTAAAGCCCAATGGAGAGACCTCTCGAGGCAGGTTCGATCCATGTTCCCGGTGCGGCTAACAACCCCCTTGGTTAGGGTTAGGCAGACACTCGGGGGTAACTGATGCTGCTTCTCCATTTAGGCCTTCAACTTGAAGCATTAATTAACTTTCCATCTTTAGTTCCTTGAGCAAACAATGCAAACACTGCTCCTAAACTCTTACAAGCACAATCAATCCCGTGGTCGTTTATTTGGCCAATTGCTAAGGAGTGAATCCTTCTCTTCGAATGCATCCAACATTCGATCTGGGATCAATTGCGACTTGGCAAGATCCCCTAAGGGTCTGTTTGTTTACCCTTTTTTCCTTGGGTTAGGGCCATGCCCTATTAACCCAACTTAGCCAACACCTTAGGTTTCATAAATTAACAATAAATCCTGGCAACCATGTCGCTCTGACTTATTTGATCATTTGCTTCCAAGAAAATACCTAACTTCCCTTAATTTGGCAAATCAGGCCAAGAAAGGTGATGTAGCAGGATGACTACTCATCCTCTTGCAAGTTAGACTTGCGCTAGAACCTGCCAACCTCATTCCACGGAATGGCAAATCTATCTTGTGATTACCACAAGGCCATGCGACGTTGCAACTTGTTGCATAAGTGTTGCATCTATCCCATGGGATCATTTCACCCATTGAATGGCATTTCCTGGTCAAGGAATTTTGTTTAGACAAGAAGCAGGGTTAGGGTGTCTTCTTACCCAACCCAACCCTAATTGTACTAGGCCGAGGGTTTCCAAACTCAATCAGAGTTTTAGCATTAGGTCGAACGATCCTTAGGGTAGAAACCCTAGATCGTTGTTTGCATGAGCATCCAATTGACCCAAACATTCCATGAGTGTGTGGTTGAGGGCTTCGACTTGGCGTCCAAGTACGATACTATGCCGCATTTCTGATGTGCCAAGCCTTAGCTAGTACTTGAGGTGTTTATCGTATCGACTAGTTATGCCTATACAACTCCCTTACGGTTTAGGTGATTTAGCTAAATTGGACTGCTTGTCTTGCGAGAAGGGTGATCCTTTCCTAGAGATGCTAACCTTGTTCCAAAGGTGTAACAGATGCTAGATACCACATTTCGTACAAGTATACGATTTGTTACATCTATGTTCTATAAGGTATGTAGGTATGCAATAACCCTTTACTTTTCTTACTAAAGTCACAACGAATGATAACTTGCATGAAACCTACTAGGGTTTACATCAAAGAATCATGCCTACAACCCTTTTGTCTAGCTTTAGAATTTCATGCTTTGATAAGCCATGCAATCTTTTCCAAATGCAACTTGATGAAATGAAATTTGCAATTATGTAGCATGCGACCCTTTTCTAAATACAACATTGTTAATGAAGTTCATGTGACACATTAGGGCAAAAAACGCTTCAAAAAATGCACTTTTGTTAATCACGGGATTAAGGAAAGGGCCAAAGAGAGTTCGCCACGTGTGCAAGAATATGGTATTCTTGTCTCCTCTTTTTTAGAGATAGTGGAGTCCATTTCATGATTCTCTATTCTTTTTTAGCCAAAACCCCTAAAGTCTGACATGTTTTGGAGTCCCAAAGACGTTATTTACTTACAAATCTGACAAAATACGTGACAGAGATGTGATGAAATTAATAATGAGTTTTTTAAAAGTCGGTAGATCTTTCAATATTGTTTTTGGCGCCCAATACATACTCATTTGTGTTCTTGGCGCTACTTTTTAGTTCATTCACCCCTCTTTGAGCTTCTTTCTTTGCGCTTTCATTCTTTTCATGGCTTCCTCCAGGCGCTCTTCTCGTTTAATACACTCTTGCACAGTCTATAGCCAAGGAGTAGATGGAAATTTTGAGCCCAAAACCTTTGCTGTAAATGATTGGGTTACCATGCTGCCATCTTGCAAGGGCTCTCATAAGGTGAAAAGAAGAAAACGAGATGATATAAAACATCACTGGAAGGGGCGTATCATTGCCTTCAAAATTATGCCCGAAGGCTGGTTTGTCAAGGTGCAACATGTTTACATGGCCAAGGATATGCACTTGCCTCCAAACGAACGTGTTCCCCAACAAACACATTGTAAGTTATAAGTTGAATAACATATATAATTCTTTTGCATTTATGCAAGTTCTAACAAACGGTTCGTCATTGTAGATATCTTTCCGTCAACAAGTATTGAATGGCAACCTGTGGAAAGCCTAAGTGGGACTTTCCATGCCATTCATAAGGTATTGGCAGACATTATTTATGCCGATCAAACTGTGTCTTTTTTTAGTGAATGCAAGGTTTTTATATATTATGCACAGTATGTGGTTCCCTCTAAAGCGGATAGGTATGGGAATATCGAAGATTTGCCATTGCTAAGTCTTTCATCTCTAAACTAGGAGATTCCTGACAAGGTAACGGTGCAGAGTTTCAAATTCAAAATATCTCAGGATATTAAAAAGTCCATAACAGCTAGAAGGATCTCAAGAAGAATACGTTTATCATGGTTTCTACCCCTCCATATCTTCGTGGCTTGCTTCAAAATAGCAAATTTACAAAGAATGAAGGTATCCTGGCTAAGTAGAAACTTTTCGGAAGAGGATTTGGACAACACTATAGGGACGCATTGGAAATCTAGAGAGTGCGACCATAAGGGTGATATCTTGAGGTGCAGTGCATGCCCTCAATCCTTGGCTTTGGCTTACAGTATCCCTCACCAAACTCTTGCTTTGGACTTTGATTACAGGAGATACAAACTAAGATTGGGTATTTGGGTTCCCTTGGATTCCGATACAGATTACATACCATATAAACTTGTGGTGCACGTTTTGCCGCATGAAGAAGTAAAGAAGGTGAATGTTACTTCCAATTGGAGTTTGAAAGATGTGAGGGATACCTTGGAATTGCTAGACAATACATCCCCTAGATATAAGTTCAAAGTGAATGGTGTAACAATTGATAAAAGAGCCGAGCGCTCTTTCCCTTGTACGAGTTGTTTGTCTCCCACAATTGTGAGTTTTGAGCCTTGAGAATGAAAACTTTGCAGGAATTTATCTTAATAGATTGTCCTTAAGATATTTTTTAATGGGAACTCATAAGCTATCATGAAGCAAGTTGCCTTTCGAATGTATATAAATAAAATGTACATTACATTCGATTTATAAGTGAAAATTTTCATTACACAATGAGGTACAAAAATTTCATATAAATGTACAAAGCCAAAATAATAAGGCTCGTGTATGCTTATGTTTGCTATTTTGATTCTTTATCGATTTCTTCAAAGATATTTTTTCTCACATGGCCTTTCTTTGATTGTTGAAAAAATTTCACCTTTACAGGTAGTCTCTTTTCTTGGGACTTAAGAGGGGATGGATCAAATTTTAGAGGAGAGAGTATTGGCATTCCTTTTTTCTTAGACTCTGCAGCAGTGGTCCCATTGCCTTTGCCCTTGTCCTTGCCTTTACCATTGCCATTGTCATTACCCTTTCCCTTGCCCTTTCCCTTGCTTGTCACCTTAGCCATTGAAGTTTTGGGAGGAAGAGGGGAGTCAGGATCATACGGTGTGATTGCCTTGTCCAGAATCTGCTCAATGCATCTCTCCCTTATCCACCAAACATATGAATCAAGATAGTCTCTACACTGTAAGAATAAATGTTATAAGTTAGTGAAAAGAAATCATGATAAGGGTTACACAAACATCAAATGAAATTAACTTACATTCACTCCTTCTATTTGTAACAACTTTGAATCGACTGTTCCTGCAAATGTTTGAGATAACTCTCCATCCACAAGAATGCGCATCGCTTTGCAATGGAACTTCTTGTAGAAGAAAAGTATAAAGCCTTTGAGGATCAGTAAGATCCTTGTATGTTGTATCCAAAAATGTAGAAACGAGTCTACCAGCACTGCAAAAGGAAGCTTTGTAAGTTCAAAATATTTTTTATAAATAAAATCAAAGTAAGTAATTTTCTTTCAACATACATTCGTGCTTGACCATGAACACCGCTGAGAGAATTCATAAAGATAATTTCTCTTGAAAGACAATTAATGTAGATGAGACTCCAATGCCCTCTACAAATTCATAAAAGAGGTGAGTAGAAGGGTGAAAGCAAATGAATATAAATTTTCCTCTACAGAAAAAGAAAAATACCTTTCTACATAAGGGAAAAATATGTGGTAATTTTCCACACTATCGAAGCTACGAAAAAACGGTGAAATATTAGAACCAGATTTTGCAAATAGTTCCACAGAGAAGTGGATCAACAATATATATGGTTCTACGGATATCGAGAGTGAGAGAGGAGACCAATGCCCTGTAGTCAATAGCAAAAGCTATTCAATATAAATTTCATCCAAAATATACTTGAACCTATAAGACTTTACTTACGCAAAAAAAAAAAAAAAAGCCTTACCTTATGCAACAAAAAACAACGGAGTCAGATAGTTGGACATCCCTTTTTTCCAACATGGGCTTGTCCTTGGGAGATATACTAAGATATTCCTCCTCAGGTTCCGTAGAAACATTCACAAGAATCTGCCCATACACTTTGCCCATCCTCTCGCTGTTGACGGGAGCAAGTGATGCGGCTTTCCTCTTGTAAACATCATCTTTAGTTTCAAACACCTCCTGATTTTTTTCACTCAAGAAAGACTCCTCCTGCTGGGTGGCACCCTTGTAGAGTAAAGGTGAGTAACATCCTCAACCTTTAGCTTTTTCTCTTTCCTCGACAATTTTGGGGGAATGTTAAGGATTTCAAGGGCTTTTTGATCGTTGGAAGGCAAGGGCCTCAGCACTTTGTCAAACCTATACCTGAATCTGCTGATGATGCTGAAATCTTTATTCATAAGGGTGATTCTATGAGCATGGGCGGCAGCAATGTAAGCATCGTTCATGAAATCAATAACAAAATCTTCTGCGGCCTCTTACAGGGCAAGAATGGCTAAGAGTTGCCACTTCTTATTTAGACCAGAGACAGTTGCCACTTGAGACAATCTATCAGAGATCTCTTTAACGACCCTTATAAAAGCAGCCTTTGGAATGACATGCTGTGTAGCTCTCTGGGCTTTCCTGATCTCACTGAAACATCTCTGCATATAGAAGAACCTGGACTTCCTCTTTCTCTTTTGTGGCTTGGGAGGTTCAATGGCTTCAGCAGATGTAGGCTCAGGTGCAATTGTAGGGGATGAATCTTTCATAGGGCAAGCCTCACCCTTTGCTTCCTCAACTTCAGGAGAAGAAACATTCACTGCACTCAAATTCTTTAACTCCATGGAAGATGTTAGGCCAACACCTGGTGTAGGGGGGATTTCTGTGGTAAAATGCTATGGGGCCTATGATGGCCCAGCTTCAGGAAACTTGGAAGAGGGCTCCTCCTTAGATTCATCAAATTGTAACTTTCTTCTACCCCCACTGTCCTTCCCATCAAGATACACTCTTCTTGCAGTTTGCTTTGTCCTTGCCATCCAGAAAAGCAAATACAACAACCAGAAGGACAATAACTGAAATAGCAAAAATCTGTAAACCCAACAGGCTAATTGGTGCGAAAAGGGACGAAATGAGCAATTCTGATACGGCGCAATATGAACAAAACGATGAGAATGGAACCGCGCCCTCGCTCCGTATTGGAGATTACAAGAGGAGAGATGCCGAAATGGCGCAATAGGAGGAATGCGTAGACGGAGGAACCACTCCCTCACTCCGTATTGGAGACGAAAATGCTAATACGGCGCGATATGGAGGAAACGAAGATAGCGTAGAGATGCCCTCGCTCCGTATTGGCAATGACACAAGGCCGATATGACGTGAGGGGGAGGTTACGAGAGCCTCGAATGATCGTACTTGCTCCGTATCGGCACACCTCATTTTGACTAGTGAAGCAAAGGACTCAGCAAAAAGACCACCGATACAACGCGAGAGATTGGAAACGGAGAAGATGCAAGACTTGTATTGCACCGTATCGGCAAGTAAGGAGGGAGAGCTCGAGAAATGAAAAGTGTACACGTAGGAAAAATAACCCCTTATATACCCACATCAATCATGACACGTGTCAGACACGTGTCCGACGTTGATTGTGCTACGTGTCTGCACATATCGTCCGTATGCTACATGTGAACTAACGACTCGTCCACGTGTTTGCCACGTGGTTATCGGCCACATGTTGGCCAACGGCTACTACCACGTGTCGAAGACCAATGGATAGTGTCAGGTGGCATAATTCCGCGCCTACATAAGGGTGTGTCCCTAATCCGTACGGCTTTTTTCGGTTTTTTCTGGACTTCTGTCTCTTATCCTAATACGGCGCGAGAGCGACTGTTTGCCTTCTTTGCTTTCATCTCTTCGCATCGTTTTGGAGGTTCTGTAGAGTCTTCTTTCAGCTTTCCTCCCAAGCTCATAGTGCCGAAGCTCGTGTGACCACCATTGTGGCTCTTTCACTTGTTGCTGGAATCACCGATACGGCGCGAGGGGGCACATCCATCTGAATCGTTTCTCTCTTAATGCGTCGTATCGGCAGAAGCTATAAACATGTCTGAACCCACAGAATTCCTAGGCTCCAAGGTTTCTCCAGGAACTGATAAAAGAAGAAGGCTTTCAAAAGGCTCAAGGGCATCAACATGTGATGAGCATGTGCATTCTTTTTCTTCTCCATGCTCTGCCACCAATGTGAGAATGCCAAGTACATCTCCAGGGAAGCGAACGTCGGTAATGAGAGGTCAAGGAGTATCAGAGCTTACTGATATCACTCCATCAGAGAGGCTACTTGATTTTATCCTTCAGAATGGAATGGATCTCTCATTCTATGGAGTTGTGAAAAATGTCTTTAATCCTGATTGGGACCTTGACAAAGTTCTGAAATCGTGTCAAAAATATATTTTGGAGGAATTTTTGGAGTTTGAAAATCTTGCAGGTCCTTCTGTTGAAGTTGGCACGATTGAATATGTCCATGTTCCCATTGGGTCAACAGGAAATGAAAAGTCAGTATTTACTAAGTGTCAAGATTGTGGGAGAGAAGGAAGGAGTCTCACTTGTAGCTTTCTTGCTTACACAATGGGGGAATACACACAAGGGTGGAGGCTGAAAACAGTTTTTCTCTTCTTAGTTGTGGAAGCCAAAAGAACTCAAGTACAAAGAAATAGAAGAACCCTATATATGGGTCTCAAACCAAACTCAACTAACTAAGGTGGCATACTAACTGAGCCACGAACTAGAGTAGATAAGGATAGCTATCATGTAGCTATTATTCATGGGCGGTGTACCAACCGCATCTGCAACTGACAAGTCGGTGACATAAATACACAACGGTCACCCTGGCGTATCACGAGTGGAGCTCGATATCTCAACACTCCCCCTCGAGCTCAATCCCAATTCCTGCACACCAAGCAGGTCTCTGAACTTGCGCAGCTTCTCTGCGCCCAATGCCTTCGTGAATATGTCAGCTACCTGATCCTCTGTGCTGACATAAACTAGATCAATAAGACCTAGTAAAACCCTCTCTCGCACATAGTGATAATGCACCTCAATGTGCTTTGTTCTAGCATGATAGACTGGGTTATTTGCCAAGTGTATACTACTCATGTTGTCACAATAAATGACAACTGGCCCATCTGTAGACTGATGCATATCATAAAGTAGCTTATGCAACCAAGCTACCTCACATGCAGCCATTGCTGCACCCCTGTACTCAGCCTCTGTGCTCGACAAGGCAACTGTAGGCTGTTTCTTGCTGCTCCAAGTGACTGCAGCACTCCCAAAAGAGAACACATATCCACTGGTAGATCATCTATCAGAAATACTACCAGCCCAATCAGCATCAGTGTATCCATGCAACTGTATCTGAACCCCAGTCTCATAAAATAGTCCATACTGCAATGTGGACTTCACATACCTGAGTATGCGTCTAGCCGCATCCAAATGTGGTTTCCTTGGAGCCTGCATAAACTGACTTACCAATCCAATAGCATAGCTCAAATCTGGCCTGGTAATAGTCATATAAATCAAGCTTCCTACTATGCGTCTGTACATAGTAGGGTCTTCCAGAAGCTCACCTGCATCTGCGCTCAGCTTCACATTCTGCTCCAAAGGAACTGAAATAGGCTTACAGCCTGTCATCCCATATTTGGACAGCATGTCCAATCCATACTGCCTCTGCAAGAGCTGTATCCCACTTGGTGATCTAATCACCTCAATGCCCAAGAAATAACGCAGCTCTCCCAAATCCTTCATCTCAAACTTCTGCTTCAATAGCATTTTCACATGAAGGATATCTTCATCACTGTCACCTGTCATAATCAAATCATCAACATAAATAACAAGTAGCATAATACCTTTCTCTGTTTTTCTCACATAAAGTGAGAAATCTGCCTTGGAAATCTGAAAGCCAATAGTGACAAGATACTGTCCTATCTTGTCAGACCATGCT